>NC_091291.1:102755254-103055254 GCF_032444005.1 Ranitomeya imitator
AGGTAAATATTCCTGTGTAGGACATCCACTACATCACCCATTAACTAGTAAGTGAACCCTGGTGGACTTTCAGGAACAGAGACCATTCTGTGTAAACTATCGGGACTCTTTGGTGTAGTTTAGGAACTGAGCTTTTGTCTAAGGCCACGTTCACATTCAGTATTTGATGAGTTTTTTACCTCAGTATTTGTAAACCAAACCCAGTAGTGGGTGACAGAAGTGGTGACATGTTTCTAATATACTTTTCCTCTGATTGTTTTATTTGGCTTACAAATACTGAGGTAAAATACTGACCAAATACTCATTGTGTGCACGTGGCCTTACACACTTATCAACACACCCACTTATTCTATCCTTTCGGCATCTTTGACACATTCAGTATTTGGTGAGTTTTTTACCTCAGTACTTGTAAGCCAAAACCAGGAGTGGGTGATAAATAAAATACAGAAGTGGTGACGTGTTTCTATAATCCTTTTCCTCTGATTGTTCCTCTCCTGGTTTGGGCTTACAAGTACTGAGGTAAAAAAAAAACTCACCAAATACTGAATATGTGAACTTGGCCTTATTCTACATTGATGTACCAAAATGCAGTAATCCAGTCCTTAATATTTCTAATCTACATATACAGCAAATCCTATGAAGAGGCACTACCCAAAATATAGGAAGGATTTGTTTTAACTGGATTTAACAGGAGTGCAGGATTATCGCAAAATATCTAAAACTAAACTTGCAAGAGTGAAGAATGTCTAAAGTAAAACGCCAACATACCGTAAACTACAACTCCCAGCATGCCATAGCGATGTATATGGTTGTAGAGCATTCGTGGCTGAGGGGGTCCCGCTGTTTTGCAAGATTGGAGACCACTGTAATATCCTACAACTTTCTTACTGAGAGGAGTCGCCGCCGCCGCGTATTCAGTCTTCTATACTTTACAGGTCTGCTCAGTAAGTGGTGGATTATTCTATAGAACATTAAAGGAAATGTTGCACTCACCTTTTAATTGAAAGGTGACAATGATCAGGATCCCTTTAACAGCAAAATTCCTTTATTCTGGCATTTAATAAACGTGACATTTTCCAGCATAGAACTGCATGATCACACTGAATTAGAAGATGTATCAGGGATACCAAAGATACGATCATCTTATTTCTGATTGTCTTCCTCCTTGATATCTGTATGTCATATACCGCTAAATGGCCATCCGATAATTTAGAATATTGGATAATATAGGACGTGAATGCTGCAATAAATAACTTGTTCAAGAACTACACACATCCATATCGACTGATATACATAAAGCGCTCCATACTATGCACTAGCCTGGAGTCGGGGTACTGAGATCTCACATTGGCACCAGATTTTTGACAAGTAAAGTCCCGATTCATTTAGTTTTTTTAAAGGTATGTTATAGATACTGCAAATACTTGCGGATCAGTAGGAGACCAGGTGCTGAGACCCCCATTGATCGCACATAATATCACCCTGATGTGTGCAGCTCTGCAGACCGCACACAATGGTGTATGGGCTCTACAGTAAGTGTATGAACTCAAGAGTCAGTATGGGCTCTACAGTAAGTGTTTGGGCTCCACAGTAGGTGCATGGGCTCTATAGTAAGTGTATGAGCTTTACAGTCAGTATGAGCTCTACAGTAAGTGTTTGGATTCTACAGTAAGGGTATGAACTCAACAGTATGGGCTCTACAGTAAGTGTATGGGCGCTACAGTAAGTGTATGGGCTCTATAGTAAGTATGGGCTCTAGTAAGTGTATGAGCTCTACAGTAATTGTTTGGGTTCTACAGTAAGGGTATGGACTCAACAGTATGGGCTCTACAGTAAGTGTATGAGCTCTACAGTAAGTATGGGCTCCACAGTAAGTGTTTGGGCTCTACAGTAAGTGTATATGCTCTATAGTAAGTGTATGAGCTCCATAGTAAGTGTATGGACTCTACAATAAGTGTATGGGCTCTACAGTAAGTGCATGGGCTCTACATTAAGTGTATTGGTTCTACAGTGAGTATGGGCTCCACAGTAAGTGTATGGGCTCTACAGTAAGTGTGAGCTCTACAGTAAGCGTGAGCTCTACAGTAAGTGTATGGGCTCTACAGTAAGTGTGAGCTCTACAGTAAGCGTGAGCTCTACAGTAAGTGTATGGGCTCTACACCAAGTGTATGGGCTCTATAGTAAGTATGAGCCCCAAAGCAAGTGTACGAAGCTCTACATTAAGTGTATGAGCTCTACAGTAAGTGCATGGGCTCTACAGTAAGTGCATGGGCTCTACAGTAAGTGCTTGGGCTCTACAGTAAGTGCATAGGCTGTACAGTAAGTATATATATATATATATATATATATATAAACATCCGATAGCACTCATCCGATGTATACACTAGTGCGAGCAAGCCCTTAGAGTAAGTCTCTAAAAGTAAAAATAAATAAATAAGGGCGGTTACACTTTAACCTTTTTTTGTAACATTTTCAGTGCAAAGAAGCCTTATATTCCACTAAAATGTTGCAAAATGTGTGCCAAACAATTAGACATACAGAAAATCACTCCAGGAGGGACGAATCAGCCAAAAATATCTGTAAACCCCAAACTCCACTCCCAATGGAGAACTTATAAAAAAATTAGAGAAAACAAAATAGACTTTAAAAAAGGCACAAATGAAAAGCTGGAGAAACACGTAAAATGAGATTACTAAGGTGCAAATGCAATAATGATTTGGGCCCTTAGTGCGTTGATAGGAGGGCTGTGGATGTCCCTTTAACTATCCAATGACTAAGTGACATTACTGGGGCCATGTACACATCTTATGGTCACTTCATGGCCTGGCATTTATCCTCACGTACTTAACCCCTTCCAGTTTGGAGCGCTCGGCTTCAGCCTATAATATTCTTTACTTTTTAACGACGCGTCATCGCTCATTTTCAGCTCCAGGGGTTTTTCATGTTGCTCTTCTGAACAGAATGAAAAGTCATTCCTAGGAGAAAAAACGTCAAATCACTAACATATACATTGAGTTCATTGTGCAACATAGAGACAATGATGGGACTCCGTGTTTACAGGACGCGTCCAAATAACGAGATCGCAATTGTGTCTGGAGAGTTTATCAGCATCACATTCCAGTCTCATCCTGTTATTCGGGGAACGGATTTAATGGACTCGTTGGAGGGAGGCCATATCTGCTTATCTGTCTTACTTATTCTATTTGTAAGGTCTTTCCCCCCACAATGCACTGAAGACCCAGTAACCCTATTTCTTAAGCCAAGCAGCTTTAAAACATGACACACCATCAAGAGACAAAAACCGCAGCATCAAAAACGCAATCAAAACACACTCAAAAGCGCAATGAAAAAAGTGCATGTAACCTAATATAGCTAATACAGTAGGTGCAGAAAACTTACAAAGTCAAAAACTCTCCATGTACTGATCGTAGGAACGGTATGTGCATTGAGTATTCACGGCAAATTTTTCAGCACCTAAAACCGTTGTTGGCAGGAAACGCGCTGCATACAATAAGTTTTTGGTGCGTTTTTACTTGCTTTTTCTTTCCCATTCATTTGATGGGTGAAAAATGCTGCTAACACGAGGAAAAAACTGAATAAAAATGCTTGTATGGTTAAAATCTGTTAGGAACAAAATAAGCGGCGTTGGCGTGAGATTCCAGAAATGTCAGTCAGTTTGTACTGTAAACTGCAGCATTGTTTAGACACAGAAAAAAGGCAGCAAAAATGCAATGTGTGAGCAAGCCCTTAGCCTAGAGGAATACCGTACATTGCCTTCTGATCCCTGTCTCTAATTAGTGGCAGGTTGGATATTAGGGTGTAATATGTACCTGCTGTGTGATTCCATCCATGCAGAATCCTCAAATATTTTCTCTGGTACTTCATCTTTCTGCTCTTTAGGCACCTTCAGCCTAAATGGAATAAATCATATAGATATCAAAGTATTTATTGTAGAAGCCAACAAGCCCCCTGCCTTGTCCACCCCTCAGAGTCTGCAGCCAATGCCTCATCATCTGGAATACACGGGGGGCTTTCTAGGGGTCTTCTACTGTAGGAACTTGTGCTTGAGGTCCAAGGTGGAGGACCTACCCAAGTTGCTAAACATTTTTATAACGTGTCCATCAGGCATAATATAAAAGTTAGGCTGGGTTCACACATTCTGTATATGGACCACCATATAACGTGGGGTCTGCCGCCCCAAACTTACAGTCTCATACACACACATGAGGCTGCAAGTTCGGGTTGAGAGACCTGCTGTCAGTCCGGGTTTAGTGGTTCATATACGGACTGTGAAATACACCTGGCATTAGGCTCTGTGTACATTACGCAGACCACTGCTGTCCATTTTTTTCAAGGACCCATAGACTTGCATGGCTGATTTTAATCTGACACTTAGATCAATATCGGACCTGTCTCACTGATTTTGCACGTCTGCCAAAAAAAATCGGAGGTGTGAACAACCTCACAGATTATAGGTACCAGTTCTATCGGATAGAACTTGTACACGTAAAAAAAATGTCTAACTGAGTCCGTAGATTGGATCGGTCCGGCAGCTGAGGGTATGTGCACACGTAGAAAGCTCCTCTGCGGATTTTTTTTGCAGCGGATTTGATAAATCTGCAGTGCAAAACCGCTGCGGTTTTTACTGCGGATTTATCGCGTTTTCTATTGCGGATTCCGCTGCGGTTTTACATCTGCAGTTTTCTATTGGAGCAGGTGTAAAAACGCGGATTCCGCACAAAGAATTGACATGCTGCGGAATGTAAACCGCAGCGTTTCCACGCGTTTTTTTTCCGCAGCATGTGCGCTGCGGATTTCATTTCCCATAGGTTTACATTGTACTGTAAACTCATGGGAAACTGCTGCGAAAATGCTGCGGATCCGCAGCAAAATCCGCAACGTGTACACATACCCTAACTCCGCCATTAAGGGCTCATTCAGACATCAGATTTTCACGTACGTGAGCTAGCCAAACAGTTTGCGGAAAATCGCGGCGGCATGTCTATTTTTGATCCAAGTGTTGGATCAAAATCGGCAAGGAGTCCATGAAAAAAATCGGATTGCACTCAGACTGCAGTCCGATTTTTGCAAATTGTCAGGAATGAAAGGTGGATAAACTTTTTTTTCTTAAATTCTTGAGAAAAACAGATGACATGCAGACCATACTCTGAACAAAGTCTGATCAAAATAATCGTTTCGTCTTTCTCGTATGTGAGAAAATCAGACGTCTGAATGATCCCTAATTCTGAGTCCATGAGTTCAGTTCCATGTTCTGGTTAAAGAGCTCCAGCATTTCCATACCTCCCCATGTCTCCACACCAGCGACCTCTTTTTTTTTTTTTTTAAGATCAGTGGAAGGCTCACATTATTATGCTTTTGTGACACTCATACCTAGGCTCCAGACGCTCTTTAACCTTGGCGATAGATCGTACATATGGTGCAATCTGCTTGGCGATGGTGGTTAAGTAGCTGTTTTCCTGTTTCAGTTGCTGGAGGTCGTGTAGTTGAGCTGTTGTTACAGGGAAACCATTGGTTAATGTCAAAACAATTTTGGAATGTGCACATGGCTTTTTCAGGAGGATTCTGCTCTGTAACCCCCCTGAGAAAGCGCTAACTAAAAGCTGAAATAATGAACATATGAATTTCAAGGTAAAAATGACTTGTTGTTCACATGTTCATAAAAAAACAACAATTGAAGCCATCTTACCTTCATAAATTTCCTGCTCATTTGCAACTCTCTGATACGTTTCCTCCCATATCTGGAATAAAAAACAATCCAGAAATATTAAATATAATGCCATCATGTATGACGGATATCTTGTCTAAGCTACACCACTTTAGGGTCATTTTATGGCACTGGAACCAGCCCATTTCTGTACATTGCCAGGAATGGCTTCCAGCTGACCGATGGCTTGGCTTCCATTGAAAATCAAAATGATCTTCATGTATCTCTGACCACAACTTCAATGAAAAAAGAAGTTGCAAATCTAAGGTTGCATCTTACACAGGGGTGGGCAATTAATTTTGCCATGGGGCCGCATGAGAAAGTGGGATGGTTTTAAAGGGCCGAATTAATATAATTACCGTATTTTTCGGACTATAAGACGCACCGGACCATAATGCGCACCCCAAATTTGGGGTGAAAATTGCAGAAAAAAAGATTTTTTATAAGATGGGGGTCCGTCTTATTGTCCGAATTTACAGTATCTTACGGTAAGATTCTTACCTGAGGGATGGCGGTGGCAGAGTAGGGTCACAGGAGGCATGGTGTCGGCAGAGGTGGGGTGATGCGGTGTGGCGTGCACCTGAGCAGGGTCCTTTCCTGCGTAGGCGGGCGACACCACGGCCTGGTGTCCATGGGGGGGTTGCAGCAGTGGTGGTGCGGCGGCAGAGGTGCGGTATGGCGTGCGCAGGGTCCCTTCCACCGGTGAGGTGACGCAGCGGCCCGGAATGCAATGTGAGCAGCAGAGCCAGGTTGAATATCGGTGGCGGTGGCCATCTTCCCGAGGCCGCGCGTGCGCAGATGAAGTACTCTGCTTCACGGGGCTTCAGAAAAATGGCCGTGGGCCGTGGGAGGCCGCGCGTGGAGATTGCGGCGGCCATTTTCCTGAAGCTGAGATCTAAATCTGCAAACTCGGCTTCAGGAAAATGGCCACCGCGATCTCCATCTGCACACGTGCGGCCTCTCGCGGCCATTTTCCTGAAGCCCCGTGAAGCAGAGCACTCCATCTGCGCACGCACGGCCTCGGGAAGATGGCCGCCACCACCGATAAACAGGTAATTAACCTGGCCTTCACTCCAGCCGCTAGCGTTCCTCAGAAGCGGCTGGCGGTTGGCCGAGCGGTGCCGGGGGTGGCTGTCAGAAGTGACAGCTAGCTGGCGGGCCGCTTAAAATCATCAGGTGGGCCGGATGCGGCCCGCAGGCCGCATCTTGCCCAGGTCTGATCTTACATAAGGTTTAGGTCCTAAACTTCTCCACAATCATAAAGCTAAGAAGCGTGCACGGATCAGTGGACTCACCTCTTCGAACGCAGCCCTCATAATTTCTACCGATGAGTATTCGGAGGCAATGTGGACATCGACCTGCAGAGATTTCTGGATGATATCACTCATTGTGTCAGTCTTAATAAGGGAATGGTGTTTGGTGAGATCTCGATGAAGTTCCTGGACCTGATCCTTTAGGTTCTGGATCTCCAGCTGGATGGTCTGGGAGCAAAATGACATGTGATGTACAATTACATATACCCTCTCATCGCACTCTACAATGCGATCGCGGGGGTGTCACTTGGATATTATGGCAGCCATCATCTTGGTACTCCAATGAAGCCCAGCCTCTGTCTGTGCTTCACATAGGACTTCATTATTTTCTCCCTATCCTGCAATACCAAAATATTACACTACATATCAATGAAAAGATTGAAAAATCTAGGGGATAGGTATAAAATCTGTTTTGAAAAATTGTAAAAAAAATATATATATACAGCTCTGGCAAAAATTAAGAGACCACCACATCAAAACCCTGTCATGGCCAGCCCAATCTCCAGCCCTGAACCCCATTGAAAACCTCTGGAATGTAATCACGAGGATGATGGATAGTCACAAGCCATCAAACAAAGAAGAACTGCTTAATTTTTTGTACCAGAAGCAGCGTGAAAGACTGGTGGAAAGCATGCCAAGACGCATGAAAGCTGTGATTAAAAATCATGGTTATTCCACAAAATATTGATTTCTGAACTCTTCCTGAGTTAAAACATTAGTATTGTTGTTTCTAAATGATTATGAACTTGTTTTCTCTGCATTATTTGAGGTCTGCAAGCACTGTTTTTTTTTAATTTTGACCATTTCTCCTTTTCAGAAAAAAAAATACAAAATTTATTGCTTGGAAATTCGGAGACATGTTGTCAGAAGTTTATAGAATAAAAGAACAATTTACATTTTACTCAAAAACATACATATAAAGAGAAAAATCTGTGAAGCAGAAAATTTTGCAGTGGTCTCTTAATATTTGCCAGAGCTGTATGTATTTATGTATGCGCATATATATATATATATATATATATATATATATATATATATATATATATATATATATATATCAGTGTAGACCAAAAGTTTGGACAGGACACACATCATTTAAAGATTTTTCTGTATTTTCATGACTATGAAAATTGTACATTCACACTGAAGGCATCAAAATTATGAATTAACACATGTGGAATTATATACTTAACAAAAAAGTGTGAAGCAACTGAAAATATGTCTTATATTCTAGGTTCTTCATAGTAGCCACCTTTTGCTTTGATGACGGCTTTGTACACTCTTGGCATTCTCTTGATGAGCTTCAAGAGGTAGTCACCGGGAATGGTTTTCACTTTACAGGTGTGCCCTGTCAGGATTAATAAGTGGGATTTCTTGCCTTATAAATGGGGTTGGGACCATCAGTTGTGTTGTGCAGAAGTCTGGTGGATACACAGCTGATAGTCCTACTGAATAGACTGTTAGAATTTTTATTATGGCAAGAAAAAGGCAGCTAAGTAAGGAAAAACGAGTGGCCATCTTTACTTTAAGAAATGAAGGTCAGTCAGTCCGAAAAATTGGGAAAACTTTGAAAGTGTCCCCAAGTGCAGTTGCAAAAACCATCAAGCGCTACAAAGAAACTGGCTCACATGAGGACCGCCTCAGGAAAGGAAGACCAAGAGTCACCTCTGCTTCTGAGGATAAGTTTATCCGAGTCACCAGGCTCAGAAATCGCAGGTTAACAGCAGCTCAGATTAGAGACCAGGTCAATGCCACACAGAGTTCTAGCAGCAGACACATCTCTACAACAACTGTTAAGAGGAGGCTTTGTGCAGCAGGCCTTCATGGTAAAATAGCTGCTAGGAAACCACTGCTAAGGACAGACAACAAGCAGAAGAGACTTGTTTGGGCTAAAGAACACAAGGAATGGACATTAGACCAGTGTGTCATACAGCAGCAGTGCAGTACAGCTCAACCTCCACCAGGGGGAGCTTGGTAGGGAAGCCAGACTGCACACACAGAGCAACTGAACAGACGCCACCTAGTGGCGAGAGCGAGGTCAGGAAAGCCAAGTCTGAGCACAAGACTGCACAACAGTACAAAAGGATTAAGACAGAATGGATAGTCAGGACATAGCAAGGGATCAGTAAACCAGGACGGGCAAAATACGGTACAATATGGACCAACTGAAATGGAGTCAAAAAGCCAAGCCAGGAGATCAGAACCAGAGAGTCAAGCAGAAATACAGACAAAGAGACACTGGGAAAGGGCAGGCAGGGGGAGATAACAGACACAGGATAAGTCAGGATTCACAGTAGGACAAATCAAGGGCTTCCAGAGTCAGGTTCCACGCCAAAGACAGAGCTATAGCTGACACCACGCTCAGGATACCTGGGAGCTAAATAGCAAACCCAAGCCCAGAATGAGGCAGATCAAAGTTAACCCTTGACATGATCCACCCAGAGAAAGAGCAGACAGGACTAAACGCCGGAACGGATCATGACACAGTGGAAATCTGTGCTTTGGTCTGATGAGTCCAAATTTGAGATCTTTGGATCCAACCACCGTGTCTTTGTGCGACGCAGAAAAGGTGAACGGATGGACTCTACATGCCTGGTTCCCACCGTGAAGCATGGAGGAGGAGGTGTGATGGTGTGGGGGTGCTTTACTGGTGACACTGTTGGGGATTTATTCAAAATTGAAGGCATACTGAACCAGCATGGCCACCACAGCATCTTGCAGCGACATGCTATTCCATGCGGTTTTCGTTTAGTTGGACCATCATTTATTTTTCAACAGGACAATGACTACAAACACACCTCCAGGCTGTGTAAGGGCTATTTGACCAAGGAGGAGAGTGATGGGGTGCTACGCCAGATGACCTGGCCTCCACAGTCACCAGACCTGAACCCAATCAAGATGGTTTGGGGTGAGCTGGACCGCAGAGTGAAGGCAAAAGGGCCAACAAGTGCTAAGCATCTCTGGGAACTCCTTCAAGATTGTTGGAAAACCATTCCCAGTGACTACCTCTTGAAGCTCATCAAGAGACTGCCAAGAGTGTGCAAAGCAGTCATCAAAGCAAAAGGAAGCTACTTTGAAGAACCTAGAATATAAGACATATTTTCAGTTGTTTCACACTTTTTTGTTAAGTACCGTATATAATTCCACATGTGTTAATTCATAGTTTTGATGCCTTCAGTGTGAATGTACAATTTTCATAGTCATGAAAATACAGAAAAATCTTTAAATGAGGTGTATCCAAACGTTTGGTCTGTACTGTACATTGAACTTAAAACAGAGACTCACAGACGTTATTCACTGTTACACCAGATGTCCAAACTTTTGGTCTGTACTGTATATATATATATATATGGCAAAAATTAAGAGACCACTGCACGGTTTTATAAAAATCAGCTTCTCTACATGCCTGAAGAAAAGGACAAAAACAACTAGAAATGTAAAAATATAAAATTGGCCCAGGATAGGTCGTAAATGTCTGATCGTTTGGGGTACGACATCAGGTACCCCCACCGATCAGCTGATAACGGTGTCACCACCACCTGGAAATTCTCACTAGCGGAGTTGGCCATCTTCTGATAATGGCAGGGTAATACACATCCGCCTCCCAATGATTTGAATAGGAGACGGATGTACAGTACTCTGCGCCACCTCCAGAAGACTACTAACTCCTCTAGTGAGTATATCCTGGCAGCTGATGTCACCAACATTGGTAGCACCTGATCGGCAGGTGTCCCAGGTGTTTGACCTCGACCAAAGAGACGTTGATGACCTATCCTGGGCCAATTTTACATTTCTAGTTATTTTGCTTCTTTATTTGCTCATTGATAGGTCTTCAATGCTAAAGTAGTGGACTACCTATTTAAGTCAAAGCTAAATATGATGGCAGTATGAAAGTCAAATATTACAACTAAACGGACCCATCACCCACCCTGTACATGTCTTCAAAATTCCGGCAATGTTTAGTAAACGGGTTGTCCTCTCCTTCCGCTAGCAGTACTTTGGTGCTGATATAGCGATGCATGGTAGGTTTACGAACAATAGTCCCAGTGATGGAGATTTTGTCGCATGTGGAGGTACATCCGGGCATTATTAAAGCCTTGGTGCACTGACTGCTGGAGATCCTAATAATAAGATAGGGTACAAAGTACTATAGGCACACTATGAAATAAACTTTAAGGTTCATACAGATTTCGGCTTCATTCAGGCATCTGTTCTTCTCACGTATGAGAAAAATTGACTGATTATTTTGATCACAGTTTGATCCGAGTCTCATCCATTTGTCTTGACAATCCATAAAAATCGGACCGTACTCAGTTGATTTTTCATGGACCCATAGACTTGCATTGTCGATTTTGAGCTGACTCTCAGACATGTCTCCCAGATTTTCGAAGGATAACTTAGTCTGAGAAAAATCACGGACATGTGCACAACCCCAGGTACAAGTGTTATCCATAAAAACTATGCATAGCCCTCATATGTGAAAATCAGCCGTCTGAATGAGCCCATATAGAAATGTTATCACATTTGGTGGAACGTCATGAACCCCAATAGCAACAAATCATACAATGTACATTGACTATGGAAGTGGCACAGACAAGTGGTCACCAGGCATTAAAAAGAGCATATATTATCCCTTACAGAGATGCGAGTTTCTCCATGTGCCCCTACTTAGAGGGATAAGTTCAAGCTGAGGGACTCAATGAAAAATCAGTACCAGGGTCCTGAAGCCAAAAAGTGGCACCCAGACATACGAAACCACAGCAATTGATGGTAGATCCATGAGCGTTGTTGGCTACATGGTTCTTATCTGCTTGGCAAATAGTGCTATGTATATGGGAACTCAATTTTGTAATAATGACGCAATTTTGCAATAATTTATGAAAGTTGGGCACTCCTTTGTCACAGAAGAGCTATAAGACCCCAGGGGTTGAGTGTAAGATTCGCACCCCCTATAGTTACGTCAATGCACCTAGTGATGGGAACAACCACATCCAACATATCAAATGTTAACCCATTATAAACCCAATTACCTGAATCGGCTGGTTGATGTCAGGTGTACTAAGCAATGTCCTATATTGTGTAAATCCAGCCCGGGTGTGGGAGTACCCCAAGCAGACAATGTGTCCTCTATTAGCATCCACCTTCCATCTGAGCTACATGTAAGATGTTTGAGCTTTATGTGACATTTGCCGGCCTAAATATATCTATAGACAGTGCGAAAGATTTGAGCTCTAAGAGTTCCCTGAAATTCTGATATAAATAGTGCCGCCTGGACCATGTGTTCACAAGTTTCTCCGTAACCCCGGCATGCTGCTAATCACCCAGGTGCAAACACAAAGGAGCATGTGACCCACTGCCTGGAACGCGTGAGCATACTGTAGATAAAAGAAATGCTGCTGGTCATGTGCCAGAAGAAAAAAAAAAACTAGCATGGAAAATTATTTATCAATTATCTTGAAAAATAGTACAGTATATACCGTAATTTAGATTCTGTTTTGCATAGATATCTGAAAATACACAACTACTACCCACGTATAAACAACTACTGTAATCCTGTAAAAGAATATAACTACTATAATACTATCCCTATATACAAGAATATAACTACTATAATACTGCTCCTATGTACAAGAATATAACTACTGTACTATAATACTGCCTATGTGCAAGAATATAACTACTATAATACTGCCTCTATGTACAAGAATATAACTACTGTACTATAATACTGCCTATGTGCAAGAATATAACTACTATAATACTGCCCCTTATGTATAAGAATATAATTACTATAATACTGCCCCTTATGTATAAGAATATAACTACTATAATACTGCTCCTATGTACAAGAATATAACTACTATAATACTGCTCCCTATGTACAAGAATATAAGTACTATAATACTATCCCTATGTACAAGTATATAACTACTATAATACTGCCCCTTATGTATAAGAATATAACTACTGTAATACTGCTCATATGTACAAAAATATAACTACTATAATACTGCTCCTATGTACAAGAATATAACTACTATAATACTGCTCTCTATATACAAGAATATAACTACTACAATACTGCCTCCTATGTACGAGAATATAACTACTATAATACTGCTCCTATGTACAAGAATATAACTACTATTATACTGCTCTCTATATACAAGAATATAACTACTATAATACTGCTCATATGTACAAAAATATACGGTAACTACTATAATACTGCTCCTATGTACAAGAATATAACTACTATAATACTGCTCCTATGTACAAGAATATAGCTACTATAATACTGCTCTCTATATACAAGAATATAACTACTACAATACTGCCTCCTATGTACAAGAATATACTGTAACTACAATACTTCCCCTATGTACACAGATATGACTGCTACAATACTGCCTCTTATGTACGAGAATATAACCACTTTAATACTGCTCCTATGTGCAAGAATATAACTGCTATAATACTGCTCTCTACATACAAGAATATAACTACTATAATACTGCTCTCTATATACAAGAATATAACTACTATAATACTGCCCCTATGTGCAATAATATATCTACTATAATACTGCCCCTATGTACAAGAATAAAACTACTATAATACCGTCTGAAGATTGTCAATGAACACCTGGATGTTTCTTGTGAGTGATTAGGAGAAGGTGCTGTGGTCAGATGAGACAAAAAATGAGGTCTTTGGCATTAAGTCAACTCGCCGTGTTTGGAGGAAGAGAAATGCTGCCTATGACCCAAAGAACACCGTACCCACTGTCAAGCATGGAGGTGGAAACACAATGCTTTAGGGTGTTTCTCTGCTAAGGTCACAGGACTACTTCACCACATCTATGGGAGAACGGATAGAGCCATGTACTGTAAAATCCTGAGTGACAACCTCCTTCCCTCATCAGGACATTAAAAATGGGTCTTGGCTGGGTTTTCCAGCAAGGCAACGACCCAAAACATACAGCCAAGGCAACAAAGGAGTGGATCAAAAAGAAGCATATTAAAGTGACGGAGTGGCCTAGCCAGTCTCCAGACCTTAAGCCCATAGAAAACATATGGAGGGTGTGTCGGTGTTTGTTTGCAAGTGGCAGAGCAGGTGGCTCTGCAATGTTCAGTTTGTGTGAGGTAACACAGAGCCAAGAGCAGCGAACTCCTGGCACCTCGCAGCGTGATACGGTGGTGCAGTCGCCCACGGCAACTGGTTTCGGATACGAACTGTTGTGATGCCCTGGCTGCGATCCGGAGGACACCGTGTGCTGTTCATTTTGTGAGTTGTTTAGACATTAAATATGTTTGCTGTGTACTTTCCTGGGTCACTGCTTCATTATTGCACGGTGTGAACACAGTGGCACTACAACTGTAAGTGATCCGGTAAAATGATAATAAACGAATACAGTAAAATGCTAAAGTAGTGTTTATTCACTGCAGGCTTATATTGCACTCTGGGAAGGGGTGTCATTTCAGTTTTCACCCCGGCATCAGGAAAATTTGCCTCGCCGCCAACAGGATAATGATCCTAAGCATACCTCCAGTCCAGCAAGGCTTGGTTTCAGAAGATCTGGAACACTCTGATGTGGCCGTTACAGAAAACACAAGATTCTAGTCATTATAATAAGATTATAGATATAATAAAATAATCATAAGTGTCCTGGGGGCCACCACCCATGAGAAACTGGCTCAGATTCCTCAGTTACGACGCCAGAAGCTGGCGTCTGGCTATGCATCTTGTTTAAGATAATTCTGAGACTGCAGTAATGAATAAAAGTGGATTTGTGCTGAATTTGGAGAAACCACTTGTTATATTAGTTGTGTTAATCTATTGATGTTGAGAATATTTATCAACTAGCAGCACTTACAGGCATCCATTTCCATGTCCCGGGGCTCCACATGTGCCGCTCATGCTGCCAGCACGCCGAATGTTGAACATTAGCAGCGGCTCCAGACAACGAGCAAACTCAGCCGTATAATCTGTATTGATCTGCAATTCACACCATGAGACATTTATTGGAATTTCCAGCAACGTGTAACAAAAAGATCTGCAATTTTCTAATGTGTTATATTTCCTAGCTACAAGATCACTGCTTAATGTCGGTGAATGGAAACATTTAATTTATTTATATATTTATTTTTGTACAGCCAAAGGCTGAAAACCTTTCACGGAACAATTCTGCAACCGACGGACAACTGAACCTACCTTGCTGCTCTGCGATGGTCGCAAACGATGTGGGAGCTTTACAATTTTCTGCAGACGTTCCATTAGTTGCTGTCAAGACGTATATGAGATAAGCGTGTGAAAGCCATTATATATATTATATATATATGTATATATATATACTCTCATGATATAACAAGACTTACATAGCCAAGGTCCAAGAACTCCGCCTTGTTAGCGGAGCTGAGAAACGCAGAACATGTCACCAGATGGACCTAACACACAGAAAAAGAAATGCTCAAAGAAATACCTGTCCCTTTAAGCCACCAGTAAACACAGCAAAAAAAATGCAAATATAAATAAATACAAATCGAATTTGTGTTCATTTTTTTTTAAGAATCAGCTCAAACTCTATATGCAATATGCAATACACCTAAAATTACCACCACACTTTACAAAAGATTACAGCAGCCAGAGAAGGATTACATGACTTAAGGCGCCCCTGGTTGAGCTTCCCCATAATGCCTTTCAGCTATCACGTCACATGGTATAGCACAGCCAGTCGGGAGAGACTATCATAGGCTGCATAAAAACCGAAGCAGGGAATGCAGCAGCCGTTTTATGGTGAATCTGGATAGTGATGAGTCATCACAGCTTAGCAATTGAGATAAGGAAAGAAAACCTTAAAACACTGAATAAACTGTAGAGATAGCGTGTGACAGCACAGCAGTGGAGAAGATTAGTGAGTCAGGAAAATAGAATAATACAGATTTAATTATTAGAGTCTGATATTCTGGAGCATGGTGGGACGCAGAGCTGGCAACATAAGACCTTATAACTCCTCCATGTAGTGGTCCTACCAGTGGGGCAATAAGCTGCCGGTTTTAGTTACTGTTCGGTGTGGATGTTGTGGATAGCAGTCAGCTTGAGGCTATGTTCACACGCTGCATTTTTGCAGCTTTTTTAAGCAAATTGAAAGCTGCTTTTACTGTACCAGCAAGTGCTATGGGATTACAGAAATCTCATGCACACACTTGTTTTTATTTCCTGCTGAATTGGATTACTATAGCATTTCTTAAAACTGCAGCATGTCAATTCTTTCAGCGGTTTTGCAGTGTTTTTAAACCCATAGAAAGTAATGAGTAAGTGCAAAAAAGCCAAGAAAACAATAAGAAAAGGGCGTTTTGAAAAAAAAATGCTGCAAAAACGCAACGTATGAACAAAACCTTATTCTACTGACTACAACTGCTCAGCTATATGCCTCTGTTAGTGATATACTGTCTACCACTATTTTACACTAGATGGTGGCCCGATTCTAACGCATCGGGTATTCTAGAATATGCATGTCCACGTAGTATATTGCACAGCCCACATAGTATATTGGCCAGCCACGTAGTATATTGCCCAACCACGTAGTATATTGCCCAGCCACGTAGTATATTGCCCAGCTACGTAGTATATTGCCCAGCCACGTAGTATATTGCCCAGCCACGTAGTATATTGCCCAGTCACGTAGTATATTGCCCAGCCACGTACTATATTGCCCAGCCCACGTAGTATATTGCCCAGCTACGTAGTATATTGCCCAGCCACGTAATATATTGCCCAGCCACGTAGTATATTGGCCTGTCATGTAGTATATTGCCCAGCCACGTAGTATATTGCCCAGCCACGTAGTATATTGCCCAGCCACGTAGTATATTGCCCAGTCACGTAGTATATTGCCCAGCCACGTACTATATTGCCCAGCCCACGTAGTATATTGCCCAGCTACGTAGTATATTGCCCAGCCATGTAGTATATTGCCCAGTCACGTAGTATATTGCCCAGCCACGTACTATATTGCCCAGCCCACGTAGTATATTGCCCAGCTACGTAGTATATTGCCCAGCCACGTAATATATTGCCCAGCCACGTAGTATATTGGCCTGTCATGTAGTATATTGCCCAGTCACGTAGTATATTGCCCAGCCACGCAGTATATTGCCCAGCCACATAGTATATTGGCCAGTCACGTAGTATATTGCCCAGCCACGTAGTATATTGTCCAATCACGTAGTATATTGCCCAGCCATGTAGTATGTTGCCCAGTCACGTAGTATATTGCCCAGCCATGTAGTATATTTCCCAGCTACGTAGTATATTGCCCAGCCACGTAGTATATTGGCCAGTCACGTAGTATATTGCCCAGCCACGTAGTATATTGCCCAGCCACGTAGTATATTGCCCAGTCACGTAGTATATTGGCCAGTTACGTAGTATATTGCCCAGCCACATAGTATATTGCCCAGTCACGTAGTATATTGCCCAGTCACGTTGTATACAGCACAGAGCCACGTAGTATATTGCCCAGTCACGTAGTATACAGCACAGAGCCATGTAGTATATTGCCCAGTCACGTAGTATACAGCACAGAGCCATGTAGTATATTGCCCAGCCACGTAGTATATTGCACAGTCACGTAGTATATTGCCCAGTCACGTAGTATATTGGCCAGTCACGTAGTATATTGCCCAGTCACGTAGTATATTTCCCAGTGATGTAGTATATTGCACAGCTACATAGTATACAGCACAGAGCCATGTAGTATACAGCACAGACACGTAGTATACTGCCCAGTCACGTAGTATATTGGCCAGTCACGTAGTATATTGCCCAGCCACGTATGTAACAGGTTAAAAAATAAACATATACTCACCCTCCGAGGGCCCCTTGTAGTCCTGGCGCCTGAGTGCTGTGCACGCGGCAGCTTCTGGTCCCAGGGTTCGTATGAGCGCAGGACCTGTGATGACGTCGTGGTCACATGACCGTGACGTCATGGCAGGTCCTTCTCGCATAGCATCCATAGCACCGGAACCTGCCACTTGCACTGCCGAGGACAGGACGCGATGTCGGAGGGTGAGAATAACCTTTTTTTTTTTTATTACGCAGCGTCAATTGTAAAAAGTTGGTCACACAGGGTTAATAGCTGCGTAACTGGAGTGCGTTACACCGCGCTCTGGTAACGCTGGCATTAACCCTGTGTGAGGGCTGACTGGATGACTGGAGGGGAGTATGGAGCGGCCATATTGCCACCGGACTGTGGCCGTCGCTGATTGGTTGTGGCAATGGTCGTGGACGTTTTGCCACGACCAATCAGCGACTTGGATTCCATGACAGAGAGAGGCCGCGACCAATGAATATCCGTGACAGAAAGACAGAAGGACAGACAGACGGAAGTGACCCTTAGACAATTATATAGTAGATTTTCAATACTATTGCATTTTTTATTGCCTATTATTCATAGATCTGAGTATAACGTCTCAAATATAAATTCTGATGATGATATCGTATCCGATATTAACAGTGCAAATCCATTTTTGTACAATTTTAGATTCACATTTGGATAGGAAGTGGTCAGCAGACCCAGAGCGCTCACCCCTCCATCTCCACACAGGGTGTCATGCTCCCCAATACTTTATCTTTCAAGGGGGAGCTCCACAATTTGAGGAATTTACTGTATGTATGTGACAGATAATGCGTGAATGAGTGGTGTCTTACCTGTAAGGTGGGTAGAAGGGAAGCCAGGTGAGAGAGCTGGTCCTTAAAGGCTTTCTCCTTCTCTTGATATTGGCTTCATACATGGAACAAAAAAAAAGATTTATCACCAATATCGCTTAATAGATCTTCCCGCTGGAATCGTTTCCGCATAATGTGGCCCGTACAGCTTAGATAGCCATTGAATGAATGGCAGATTTACAAGTTTGCGCAACATGGCTGAGCGGGCTTCTGTTCTCAATTGGGAGACATTCAAGATACTCAACCCTTCCTTCCCCGACATCTGCTGTCGAGTGTTAGAATGTCTGCTGGTCCCACCAAAATTGTCAGGTTTGTATGACTTTCCTATAATGCTTGTGACCTCCTTAAAGGATTATTCCCATCTTGGCACGTTGTCATCTAACCACAGGATAGGTGATAATAAGAGGTTTGACCGCCGGCACTCACACTGATACTAAACAAGGCCTAGGATCTAATCAAGGCTTTGAAATGTGCTGTTAAAGCCATTGATAGGCGCCAAGCGCTGGACTTCTATTTCCGCCATCTTCAGAAGCCCCATAAACAATGTACGAAGTGATGGCTGCTCTCCATTATAACAAGACATTCAAGATGTCCATTCTTGGGATCAGTGAGGGTCCCAGAAGTCGTATACATGATTGTCTGCAACTGCCCTTAGAGAACACATTGATGTAGAGAATGTGCATGGACTTGTAAGAACCAAGGTGAAGTTAGTGCTGGGTATTTGGATGCTCTGGGGAAAAATGTATTACTCCTTTAGTTTATGTTCTCACCACTGGACGGCTTTCAGAAGGATCTTCTTGCGCTCTGCCAGTTTCTCCTGTGAAGATTACAAGGGAACAAAGGGGTGAAACATACTAGAAACTATGAGATTTCCCTCTGCTAATTAAGTAAGGAGGATTTTACAACTGAAATTAATGTGCTGGCGGTAAAGGTATTAGAACAACAATAAGTATGAAAAGTGTCATGTATTAATCTGATCCAATGTTGTACTGCCAATGGCTACAGGCCATGTGGCTGATATGGGGCCTGTGTGCCAAGGTACCTGGTGCCATTGCCAGCAGCGGCCCCCCACACCCGTCATCACAAGTTTAGCTGTATGGGCATCCTGGATGTCGATACAGTTGAAAGCAATGATGGAGGAGGGAGCGTCGAACACCCTCTCAGATTCTTCTTCCGTACCTGATGTCTCAGCCCAGAAAGTGCGATAACATCACTACATGGTGCCCGCTATGCTAAGATGTACGCTTCTGAATGCTCGTTGCAGAGACCGGAGCAGTGGGGGAAGGAGGAGGAGAGAAGAATATTGCATTTTTTTTTAAATCAATGAGTAAATTGTGGTTGTCAAAGTACTGCATAAAGGACTATGGGAAGCGCAGTATACTGCATGGAGGATAATGGGGAGTGCATTATACTGTATGGAGGACTATGGGGAGTGCATTATACAGTATGGACTATGGAGGACTATGGGGAGTGCATTATACTATATGGAAGACTATGGAGAGAGCATTATACTATATGAAGGACTATGGGGAGTACATTATACTATATGAAGGACTATGGGGAGTACATTATACTATATGGAGGACTATGGAGAGAGCATTATACTATATGGAGGAGAATGGGGCGTGCATTATACTATGTGGTAGACTATGGAGTGTGCATTATACTATATGGAGGACTATGGGGAGTGCATTATACTATATGGAAGACTATGGAGAGAGCATTATACTATATGAAGGACTATGGGGAGTACATTATACTATATGGAGGAGAATGGGGCGTGCATTATACTATGTGGTGGACTATGGAGTGTGCATTATACTATATGGAGGACTATGGAGAGTGCATTATAGTATATGGAGTTATACTGTATGGAGGACTATGGGGAGTACATTATACTATATGGAGGACTATGGGGTGCAATATACAATATGGATGACTATAGAGTCCATTATACTATATGGATGGCTGTGTGGGGACCATTATAATATTTAGGGGCTATGTGGAATCCTTTATACGTTATGGAGGGCTATGTTGGGGCGATAATACTGTATGCAAGCAATTATACAGTGTAACAGTTTTTGTGGAGTTCATCATGTGTGGAAGTCACTGTTGGTGATCAGGGCCGCCATCAGGGCATGACAGCCATGACTGGCGTATGGGGCCCGGTGGGCAGAGGGGGCCCGCATCGGGCCCGGTCTCATCTGCTCACCGGGCACCCCCTGCAGGCGCTGCGGCTCACTATTGACGTGCGGGCCCGTGCCCGCACGTCAATAGTTAACAGTCGCCGCCAGCCAGTCGGAGACTGGCAGCTGACTTGAACGGCGGCAGTGCGCAGTCGCACCTCGCCGGCGTCTGACGTCATCGTCAGCCGCTGGCGAGTGCGTCCTTCACCTGCGTGGAGGAGCTTCGCCCGCCGCGGGAGCATGGCAAGGTAAGAAGTTTTTTTTTTTTTTTGGTAGCGGCGATCCAGGGGAGGGGGCCCGAGGCAGTATGCTGGACACGGGGGCAGAATACTGGGCATGCTGGGGCAGAGTAGATGCTGGACACAGGGGCAGAATGCTGGACAAAGGGGTAGAAAGCTGGACACAGACAGGGGCATTATGCTGGACACAGGGGCAGAATGCTGGACAAAGGGGCAGTATTCTGGACACAGGGGCATTATGCTGGACAAAGGGGCAGAAAGCTGGACACAGGGGCATTATGCTGGACACGGGAAGAATGCTGGACAAAGGGGCATTATGCTGGACAAAGGGGCATTATGCTGGACAAAGGGGCAGTATTCTGGACACAGGGGCATTATGCTGGACAAAGGGGCAGAAAGCTGGACAAAGGGGCAGTATTCTGGACACAGGAGCATTATGCTGGACTAAGGGGCAGTATGCTGGACACAGGGGCAGAATGCTGGACACAGGGGCAGAATGCTGGACAAAGGGGCAGTATTCTGGACACAGGGGCATTATGCTGGACAAAGGGGCAGAAAGCTGGTTAGAGAAGATGCTGGACGCAGGGGCATAATGCTGGACAAAGGGGCAGAAAGCTGGACACGGGCAGAGGAGATGCTGGACACGGGGGCAGAATGCTGGACAAAGGGGCAGAAAGCTGGACACAGACAGGGGCATTATGCTGGACACAGGGGCAGTATTCTGGACACAGGGGCATTATGCTGGACACAGGGGAAGAATGCTGGACACAGGGGCATTATGCTGGACAAAGGGGCAGTATTCTGGACACAGGGGCATTATGCTGGACAAAGGGGCAGAAAGCTGGACACGGGCATTATGCTGGACACAGGGGCATTATGCTGGACACGGGCATTATGCTGGACACAGGGGCAGAATGCTGGACAAAGGGGCAGAATTCTGGACACAGGGGCAGAATGCTGGACACGGGCATTATGCTGGACAAAGGGGCAGTATTCTGGACACAGGGGCATTATGCTGGACAAAGGGGCAGAAAGCTGGACACGGGCATTATGCTTGACACAGGGGCATTATGCTGGACACGGGCATTATGCTGGACACAGGGGCATTATGCTGGACACAGGGGCATTATGCTGGACAAAGGGGCAGTATGCTGGACAAAGGGGCAGTATGCTGGACAAAGGGGCAGTATGCTGGACACAGGGGCAGAATGCTGGACACAGGGGCAGAATGCTGGACACAGGGGCAGAATGCTGGACACAGGGGCAGAGATGCTGGACACAGGGGCAGAGATGCTGGACACAGGGGCAGAGATGCTGAACACAGGGGCAGAGATGCTGGACACAGGGGCAGAGATGCTGGACACAGGGGCAGAGATGCTGGACACGGGCAGAGATGCTGGACACAGGCAAAATGGAGATACGGGGTATGATGAAAGACATGAGGGCATGACTGGAGACAGATGGGGAAGGATTGGAGACACTGGAGGCAGAATTGGAGACAGATCTTGCAGGATCATGGGGCAGGATGGATATGATGGAGACAAATGGGTCAGGATGGGGAGATCATATGGGGCAGAATGGATACTCATGAGGGCAGGATGGGAGAACATATGGCTGACGCCAGGAATGAGACACACGGTGGCCAGGATGGGGAATATTATTACCATAGGGACTAATTTAGGGATATTATTACTGCAGTGATGTATTTATTTTATTTTTTGAGGATACTGTTTTAAATGAGGGGGCGATCCTGTTACTGTGTAGAGTGATACTATGTCGCCTCTTTTTCTTCATGTGGTGTAATGTAGAAGTTGGGAAAATTAATTAATGTATTCTACAAGCAGAGCTCGAGATAACTGTGTTAATTTCCTGCAGAAACGAGTCCTGGCTGGATGAAATGATGGCGGTCTGTGCTGGATGAAAGATGAAGGACTTCACCTAGAGACGTCACTGGTGAGTCAGTGTGTTACCTATACACTGACACTATACACTGCATACAGAGCTCCTGTGTATAATTTGACTAGTGATCACTGTATTATCTGTACACAGACGCTGCATACTAAGTACAGATCTCCTGTGTATAATGGCACTTATGGTGATAGTATGGTGCTTTTTTTTTATTACTGATCAGAATAGTAGTATTCAGTCACTATGTGGTGGTAATATGTGGTCTGGTCATGGTGTAGCGGTATTTGTTCTTTGTATGTGATATTCGATCACTGTGGTGGTAATATGTCATCTGGTCATAGTGCTGTGGTATTTGTTCTTTGTATGTGATATTATTGGTCATTTAAAAAATTGAAAAATAAATAAAAATATACCTAAATTGTATTGCATATTTTAACAAATATTTAATAGGTTAAAGTAGAGTAGGACCCGGCCAAAAGTGTCTACTGTGTTATGGTGGCGGCTTAAAAAATCTTTTGGCCAAAACAAAAGCTGCCGGCTATATGTGTGATCTGGTGATGGGAACTGTTAATGTGTGATAGGTGAGAAGTGGAGTTTTTCCAAGAGAGAGCGGTGGGACTGTGGACAGCTCGAGGGGTGGAGCCTGGAGGCGGGGCTGGGGTGGAGCCTGGGCGGAGTCTCAAGGGGGCCCCGAAAATTTTGCCAGTATGGGGCCCCGAAATTTCTAGTGGCAGCCCTGTTGGTGATCATACTGTATTGAGGTCACCAAAGTTTGCTGGGGGTGTTGAGGGGGGTACAGTAGGGTCATCATACTAGTGTGTGGAGGAATTCACTGTGGGGGTATCATATAGTGTTTGGGGAGCACTTTTATTAACCTGTCAAGTTAAAAATTGCGTCTGATCTGCAGACGAGAGGTTATAAAGCAGGATAGCGGATCTGACTGAAGGAACAATTTCAGTAAAACTTCCAATTTTATTAACTGAAATCCCTGGTGTTCGTATTTATGAGTCCAGTGGGGGGCTTACTAGTGATTGACAGGTATCTCTGCGGCCACAGTCATGCAGGGAAGACTATGAGTCACTAGTAGTGCCGCCCACGGGACTCATAGGCTACAAACACCAGGGATTTCAATGAATAAAATAAAAGTTATACTTAAAGGGACACTGTCACCTGAATTTGGAGGGAACAATCTTCAGCCATGGAGGCGGGGTTTTCGGGTGTTTGATTCACCCTTTCCTTACCCGCTGGCTGCATGCTGGCTGCAATATTGGATTGAAGTTCATTCTCTGTCCTCCGTAGTACATGCCTGCACAAGGCAATCTTGCTTTGCGCAGGCGTGTACTATGGAGGACAGAGAATGAACTTCAATCCAATATTGCAGCCAGCATGCAGCCAGCGGGTAAGGAAAGGGTGAATCAAACACCCCAAAACCCCGCCTCCATGGCTGAAGATGTTCCCTCCAAATTCAGGTGACAGTGTCCCTTTAATATTTTCCCATAAACCTCTATATCTCCTATTCATTCTCTGTACCGTGCTGTCCATGCAATGTCATGGGTTCCCTTTAGGCTACATTTACACAACCGTATAAAAAAAAAAATCATCTGGTTAACATCTAGAAAAAAATGGACGATTTTCCATCCGTATTTTATATGTACGGCATCCGTTTTTATACATCAGCAGTAATCAAAATTTACAAGAATGCATTTTCCTCAGTTAATAATGGTGATGTATCCATAAAAATCAGATGCTATAAAGATGATCTCTATGGGGATGCAGGTTTTTTTTTTTTTGCACACCCATAGACTTGAATAGGCGAGTTTCATCCGAAATACACAAGAGATTAATGCATGCCGCAATTTTTTTCACATGGACATTTGGCCTGTTAAAAAAAAAACCGCAATGTGAATGACCATATTGAATAACATTGGTCCAAGTGCTGTTGATTTTTTTTTTTTTTTTATCACGGTCAAATGTTGTGTGAACACAGCCTGATCCAGGATCCAGGATATAGTTAATGAGATCTCTGCAAGGATCCACTGTCAGCTCCGGACTGCCACCTAGTGACCACTTAGAAGAGCATGGTGTCTGGTCTGAGCATGTTTGTTTGCTGAACTACTTTTGACTTTGTGCACAATTGTAAGTAATCCTAAAAATTCCAAAGCGAAAATAAAAATCTAGATACTGATGTCACGGGGCTACCGCGACAGAGAGGTTCCAGAGAACCGAAGCGCTATTGGCCTCATTCACACACAGTGAACAGAAGCTCTTCACCTGGCTGCTTTGTGCCAGCAGTGCAGAAGTTAACCTTATTGCTGAGTTGTTGAGAGCTGGGTCTCTCAGCTGAAGTGGATTTTGTATTCTGATCCTCTATATAGACCCAGTCCTGACTTCATCTATTGTCAGTGATCAGTTCTACTGCCTGGCTTGGAGGTTGAAGGAGCTTAGTATTGGAGTTGGAGGTTTATTTACAGAGATTGGTGTCTGCTGTTTTGGTTGTATGTTAAACCTGTTTTCCTTCCTAGTTTATTCCCTCTCTTCCCTTCTCTGTGTTTCCTCTGTGGTTGTGTGAGTATTTGGTGAGTTTGAGACTTTTAGTTACCTTGTTTGTATACCCTGTTATTTGTTGTGTTTATACACTGGTGCAGTCCACCTCCCTTGGGGGAGAGGGAGCCACTGATAGGGCCTGCACAGGAGACAGGGATACGCTGGCGGCTCAGGCCTCCTAACCATCATAGGTACCCCAGAGATAAGGGAAAGCCAGGGCCCCATTATAGTGGCAGGGACAGGTGCGGGTCCCAGTATGCCGTCCTGCCCCTTTATCGCCGTTAACGGCGTGACAACTGAATTCTAAATTTCCTGCAATGCAAAAGGTCCATGCAAATCAGCTGGATCACATGCAGATGTAGGAGAGCTAAGTTTGTCGTTTGTGTCTAGGTGTTGTTATGCATTTTTTGTGTGGTGAGTGCCGGCCTTTAGGGTTGTACAGACTGCAGGAAAAGCTGTGATGGATGCCATAAAATACTCTGTAGGGTCATGTAAGACTGGCCACCACTACGGTGCATGGAGGTCACCGCAGGGTTAGAATATGTGCGACTAGTACAACAACTCCCATCAGCCTGTTCCCACGGTACCTGCATGCTGCTGAACAGAGCATTGATGGACGTCTCTTCCTCATCTGCGCTGTTTCGCACCTCTTCAATCATGGCTTTCAGTAGGATAATTGCCTCTCGGGTAGATGTCTGCAGATCCTTCACGGTCTGTACAAACATCCAAAATTGTGTGACAAGTAGCAGCCGCAATTACCAATCAGTTTAAACATTATCAAATTAATTTGCATTAACTCCACGTGGTTTTCGGACACATCTTGGCCTCCTGGTACTTCTGACCAGCGCCCTAGCAGAGATCTGTCAAACCCAATAGCACAAGTTTCCCCATAAGTTAACAATGCTGGAGCATCTGTCCTTACGAATCCGCAATGTGAAATCTCCTTTGTTATTTCTCCTGGAAATGTATGAGAAAATCGACAATATACTCAGACCCCACATATTCTACCACTGCTAGCACTGAGTGAGCGAAGCCAGTGGTGTAGATATAGGGGGTTCAGAGGAAACAGTTGTGCCGGAGGGGCCCAAAGTCTTTTTTTTTTGCTACTTAAAGGCGTTGTCCATCCTTAGGCTACAAGTAAGCAGTCACTCTATGTGACTGTAGACTTGTGACAAATCACATCTGCGCACCGTAATAATTCTCGGTAGCCTAGGTATGTGACTCCCATGTAGTTTGAAACGTAGAGGACGTCTATGCCTGGATGCAATCAGTAATATGGAAAGGTAGAAGATCCAATTTCCCAAAAATATTAAAATATATATATATATATTTTCTTCATTAGCAAATAATAATATTATTATTATTATTTATTGTTATAGCGCCATTTATTCCATGGCGCTTTACATATGAGGAGGGGTATACATAATAAAAACAAGTACAATAATCTTGAACAATACAAGTCATAACTGGTACAGGAGGCGAGAGGACCCTGCCCGCGAGGACTCACAATCTACAAGGGATGTGTGAGGATACAGTAGGCGAGGGTAGAGCTGGTCGTGCGGCTGTTTGGTGGATCGGTGGTTACTGCAGGTTGCAGGCTTGTCGGAAGAGGTGGGTCTTCAGGTTCTTTTTGAAGGTTTCGATGGTAGGCGAGAGTCTGATGTGTTGTGGTAGAGAGTTCCAGACTAGGGGTGATACGCAAGAGAAATCTTGTATGCGATTGTGGGAAGTGGAGATAAGAGGGGAGTAGAGAAGGAGATCTTGTGAGGATCGGAGGTTGCGTGTAGGTAAGTACCGGGAGACGAGGTCGCAGATGTATGGAGGAGACAGGTTGTGGCTTTGTACGTCATGGTTAGGGTTTTGTAGTGGAGTCTCTGGGCAATGGGGAGCCAGTGAAGGGCTTGACAGAGGGGAGATAATAGTAATCTAGTGAAAAAAAAGGTAAAATTGCAAATTCAAAGCATGGCTACAAGATCCATGGAGAAGGCATAGTGTAGCTCTAGGTTCTGGTGCAGCCTAGAGAGGTCCACCAGGGTCTTCTCGGCCATTATCTTGATAGTATTAAGCCCTCCGGTTTCTGGTCTTCTTCTTCATCTTGTTCCTTCTATTGTTCTGACCATGATGTCCTTCTCCAATGATTGCTCTCTTCACATGATGTGTCCAAAGTAGGCAAGTCAAAGCTTGGTGATCTTTGCTTCGAGTGACATGTCTGGCTTGATTTGTTCCAAAATTGGTTTGTTAGTTCTTCTTGCCATCCATGGTATTGATAACATCCATCTCTGAAGATTCTGCTCCAGGTTATGAATTGGGGTCAGGTTGCACCTCTGGGGACAACCCAATGACAAACACAACTATAATGCTGGATATAGACATGTCGACCATCGTGGTCGATAAAGGACAGCAGATCAGGTGCATGCAAGATCCTAGGAGTACGAGTTCCTCAATAATAGGTCCGTCTAAAACCAGCATAACCTCTAGTGATTCATGCAGTCATTTATACAATTCCAGGAGTAATAAAGGAAGAATTGCATGATATCAAATTCTAAAAAGAAGTCCAAGAAATGTTATTCTATGGGGGATACAAGCATTTAATTACAATAAATGTGTCTCACTGCACCTACATCAGGGCTGCAGTGCGATCATTCTCAGGATCTGCGGGTCCCCAAAGGTCAGCCCCCCAATAATCACAAAGTAAAGCAGAGATTCACTATGGACCCCCAGACTAAGAGGTTTCAACCATATGCGGCTTCAATGCAAACGAGCAATTTTCAGTAGGAAGAAAACTGTCCTTCTAGGAGATGCCTATAGATGGCACTCAAGAGCGTTTTCTCCCTGCCGGAGAAGAGCTAATTTGCATACAGAGAACAATGAGAAGACACTCTATAGCTTCCACCTACCGTAACAGCTTGATCCAGCTTCTCGCATCCTTGTAGGTAAGCTGTTTCAATATCAATGCAGTGAGCCCGACTTTCCCTGTAGAAAACACATAAGCACACTAGGAAATATGTTGTTATTGAAAGCAAAAAAAAATTTTGGGAGACAAGTACTGTGCCCCCTCCGCAGTACATCTACAGGAGCTTTTTCATATCTCCCATTTTACATCCATAGCCATTAATATGGAGTTGGTCCTTCTGTGAAAGAACAAATTAAGGAAGATTCTCCATTTTGTGCTTTTGACTCCATTTTCTTGTTGTTTAAAGATAAATTATGTTATTTAATTAGGTAAAAGGTTATAGTTGCCATGAAGTAACTTTATCTTGTTGTTCACAAGTCTGTTATTCAACTAGACTATTGTTTATGTTCTGCTACAAGGCCAGAGTGTTCTCTTGAACCAGATAATGGACTCGGGGGTGTATTGCTATACAAGACTCTGAGGCACCTGTTGGTATGATTTTTCTATGCCAAAAAGACACGACCATATATGTAGTTTCCGTTTTTTTCTGTATTCTCATGGGTTACGTTTTTCCTGCATTTTTATAGGTTATGAACTGTGAGTGTGTTCTTATGCTGATTGGTTGAAGTATAATTTCTATGATTATGAAAAGTGATACACAATAAACGGGGGCCAGAGATCTGCTCGATCCCCATACAGAGACACACGTCTCCGTCTGGTCATTTTCAGTTGCCGGCAACGCCCTGTAGATTAATTTGGAAATCACTGAGTCAACCGTGAAGGATCAATTTAGATCCTCCCTCAACACTTCAACAGCTGTACCAGCTCACAGTCTTCTGAGAAGGTTCTCTATAAGATTTTGGAAGTGCCTGTGGGAATTTTCCCCCTTCATCCAGAAGAGCATTTGTGAGGTCAGACCCTGATGTTGGGGAGAGGTCGGACTCATGATCTCTGTTTTAGCTCAGCCTAAATGGATGAATGGAGTTGAGGTCCGGACTCTGTGCAGCCAGTCATTTTCTTCCACATCAAACTTCCCCTCCATGTCTGTATGGACCTTGTGGGCACAGTCATGGGGAACAGAAAGGGGTCTTCCCCAGACTGTTCCCACAAAAACGGAAGCTACAATTGTCCAAAATGTCTTGTATGATTAAGCACTGGAACTAAGGGGCCAAGGCCAACCCTGGATAAATAACCCCAGAGTTTTATCCCCTTCCACCAAACATTACAGCTGTACAATGCAGACAGATGGATAACTTTCTCCTGGCATTCACCAAACCTAGACTCGTCCACCAGAGGTCAGAGAAGTGTGATCTGCCACTGCACATCACAATATTCCACTGCTCCAGAGTCCAGTGGTGGCGGCTTTACACCACTCCATCCGACAATTGTGCTTGGTGATGTAAGGTGTTTGTGCAGCTCTTCGCCACTGAAGCCCTCAGAATATTTAGGAAGGAATAAATGTCATGACCTGACAAACTGGGGGCAAGGCTCCAGATGTTTTTTTTCTCCGAGGGTTGAGGAGTTGGATGAAAGAACTGGGCAATAGGATCAAAAAACTGAGTTCAGTGATTAAGATGTGTCACCCAATACTTAAAGCCCACATAGATAAATATGAGATTTTTCTCTGTCCCTCAATTTCTTTCTATGTTTTTCATCTCACTATTAAAGGTTCTTTTAATTTGATTGGAATTAGAGAGACAGCTGCAATAGCATAAAATTGTCTTTTACACTTGCATGTCATAAAAGTATGACTCTATATAATACATTCGTTTCACTTTTTGTATTGAAGAACTGAAATAAATTAACTTTTTGATGATATTCTAATTTTGTTAGATGCACCTGTAAATAGATAGATACTAGATCGAAGATAGATAGATACTAGATAGATAGATAGATAGATAGATAGATAGATAGATAGATAGATAGATAGATTAATAGATAGATAGATAGATAGATAGATAGATAGATAGATAGATAGATAGATAGATAGATAGATAGATAGATAGATAGATAGATGTTGGTGCTAGATTTTTTTCTATTTATATTTTGCGTTGGACAACCGCATTATTCAGGGAGTATTGCACCCAAAATCTGCTCAAGTTTGTGCTGCTATTTGTCTTTTCTATTTAGATACACAGATAAATAGATGATAGATAGATCATAGATACATAGATAGAAAGATAATAGATAGATAATATATAGGTAGATAATAGATCATATATAGAGAGATAATACATGATAGATAATAAATAGATAGATAGATGATAGATAATAGATAGATAGATAGATAATAGATAGATAGATAGATAGATAGATAATAGATAATAGATAGATAAATAGATAGATAGATAGATAGATAGATAGATAGATAGATAGATAGATAGATAGATAGATAGATAGATAGATAGATAGATAATAGATAGATATTATCTTACACTTGCATGTCACGAAAACAGTTGATGCAAAGCATAGATTTCTTCTCTGTAGAGAACATAATGTAGGGTTCCTCGTGTAAGGCTGTAAGAGTATTTAGATAGTTAGAAATAATTGGGAAACTATACACAGAAAATATCAATAATGAACGGCTTCTTCCACTCAAGACAAGAAAACTGACTAGTGCACCAATATTTATTGATGTTGGAAGCTCCACCAGGAAATATGTTGACTGTGACCAATGATGGCGGTCCAGTATGCAATGGGCAGTCCTTTTCTTCTAGCCTCCTCTCCAGCATCTTACAACCAGTGGTATACAACAAAAGATAAAAATGGCTTCTTACTCTGCTGCCAGATTTTCCCTCTCTACCTCCCACTCCAGCTCCCCCTGCCCACCTGTTCCATGAATTTGAGCCAAAACCCCTTGACCTTGTTTGCTCAGAACTCATCTCTTCTGGAGAGGAGTCTGGTTCTCACTTCCCAACAGGGCCGGAGCATCCATACTCATAGTCTGCGTCTGAGATATGTCCTCTGCCCCCGCACTCCCCAGTACTCCTGTATCATTACAGACACTTCCATGAGCCATGATTTAAGGTATGACATATGAGAAATCGCTCCTGTCAAACCAATCTGATCAGTTTTTATGAAGAGGTAAGCTATAGACTGGACCACGGTGAGTCATTGGACGTGGTATATCTCGATTTTTCCAAAGCGTTTGATACCGTGCCGCACAAGAGGTTGGTACACAAAATGAGAATGCTTGGTCTGGGGGAAAATGTGTGTAAATGGGTTAGTAACTGGCTTAGTGATAGAAAGCAGAGGGTGGTTATAAATGGTATAGTCTCTAACTGGGTCGCTGTGACCAGTGGGGTACCGCAGGGGTCAGTATTGGGACCTGTTCTCTTCAACATATTCATTAATGATCTGGTAGAAGGTTTACACAGTAAAATATCGATATTTGCAGATGATACAAAACTATGTAAAGCAGTTAATACAAGAGAAGATAGTATTCTGCTACAGATGGATCTGGATAAGTTGGAAACTTGGGCTGAAAGGTGGCAGATGAGGTTTAACAATGATAAATGTAAGGTTATACACATGGGAAGAGGGAATCAATATCACCATTACACACTGAACGGGAAACCACTGGGTAAATCTGACAGGGAGAAGGACTTGGGGATCCTAGTTAATGATAAACTTACCTGGAGCAGCCAGTGCCAGGCAGCAGCTGCCAAGGCAAACAGGATCATGGGGTGCATTAAAAGAGGTCTGGATACACATGATGAGAGCATTATACTGCCTCTGTACAAATCCCTAGTTAGACCGCACATGGAGTACTGTGTCCAGTTTTGGGCACCGGTGCTCAGGAAGGATATAATGGAACTAGAGAGAGTACAAAGGAGGGCAACAAAATTAATAAAGGGGATGGGAGAACTACAATACCCAGATAGATTAGCGAAATTAGGATTATTTAGTCTAGAAAAAAGACGACTGAGGGGCGATCTAATAACCATGTATAAGTATATAAGGGGACAATACAAATATCTCGCTGAGGATCTGTTTATACCAAGGAAGGTGACGGGCACAAGGGGGCATTCTTTGCGTCTGGAGGAGAGAAGGTTTTTCCACCAACATAGAAGAGGATTCTTTACTGTTAGGGCAGTGAGAATCTGGAATTGCTTGCCTGAGGAGGTGGTGATGGCGAACTCAGTCGAGGGGTTCAAGAGAGGCCTGGATGTCTTCCTGGAGCAGAACAATATTGTATCATACAATTATTAGGTTCTGTAGAAGGACGTAGATCTGGGTATTTATTATGATGGAATATAGGCTGAACTGGATGGACAAATGTCTTTTTTCGGCCTTACTAACTATGTTACTATGTTACTATGTTACTTACCACATTTCTTGTGAATATCCTTTGCTCGTTTACTTAGAGGCACAATCTCATGGCAGGAGAACATTTTAGCTTTATGGGTCTCATCTCTGCACTTCACACACAGGGGCTGATTGCAGGTATTACAGAAATACATCATATCACGCTCCTGGAACAAGAAAAAAAAAATAGGTACCTATATACAGTTCTGGCAAAAAGTAAGAGACCATTGCAAAATTTTGAGCTTGTCTGATTTTTTCTCTTTATAGGTATATTTTTAAGAAAAATGTAAATTGTTCTTTTTCATTCTATAACATGTCTCCGAAGTAAGGCTGGAATTGGGCATCCCCAGATCAACACCTGGTTGTCTAATGGTTAGACGGAGACCTGGAGAGGCGTACAAGCCAGTGTCTTACACCCACTGTGAAATTTGGTGGAGGATCGGTGATGATCTGGGGATGCTTCAGCAAGGATGGAATTGGGCAGGTTAATCTTTGCGAAGGACGTATGAATCAAGCCGCAAACAAGGTTATCCTGGAAAAGCAGTTGATTCCTTCTGCTCAATGTTCCCCAACTCTGAGGATTGTTTTTTTCCAGCAGGACAATGCGCCATGCCACACAGCTAGGTCAATCAAGGTGTGGATGAAGGAGCACCACATCAAATCCCTGTCATGGCCAGCCCAATCTCCAGACCTGAACCCCATTGAAAACCTCTGGAATATAATCAAGAGGATGATGGATAGTCACAAGCCATCAAACAAAGAAGAACTGCTTACATTTTTGTACCAGGAGTGGCATAAAGTCACCCAGAAGCAGTGTGAAAGACTGGTGGAAAGCATGCCAAGACGCAGGAAAGCTGTGAATAAAAATCATGATTATTCCACAAAATATTGATTTCTGAACTCTTCCTGAGTTAAAACATTAGTATTGGTTTCTATAAATGATTCTGAACTTGTTTTTTTGCATTATTTGAGGTCTGCAAGCACTGTTTTATTTTTGTTATTTTGACCATTTCTCATTTTCAGAAACTAAATACAAAATGTATTGCTTGGAACTTGGGAGACATGTTGTCAGTGGTTTATACGTTGTGTGACCACTTTTTCCCAGCAATTACTGCTGTAATTCTTTTGGGGTATGTCTCCACCAGCTTTGTACATCTAGAAGCTAAAACTTTTGCCCATTCTTCTTTGTACACTCACTCTAGCTCAGTGAGGTTGGATGGAGAAGTCTGTGAACAGCAATATCCAAGTCTTACCATAGTTTCTAAATAGGATTTAGGTCTGGACTGCAACTGGGCCATTCACACACGAATAGGATTTGATCTAAGCCATCCATTCTAGCTGTCAGTATATTTAGGGTTGTTTCCCTGCTGGAAGGTGATTCTGCTCCTCACTCTGAAGTCTTTTGCAACCTCTAGCAGTTTTTCCTCCAGAATTTACCTGTATTTAGCTTCATCTATCTTCCCCGCAATTCCACCACCATGATTGACTGTTGGGATGGTGTTTTCATGGTGATGTGCAGTGTTAGTTTTCTGCTGCACATAGAGTTTTGCATTTAGCCCCAACAATTCTAGTTTGATCTCATCTGACCAGAGCACCTTCTTCCACATTCTAGCTGTGTCTCCTACTTTACTTTTTGCAAACTGGACTTCTTATGGTTTGCTTTAAAAAAAATGGCTTCCTTCTTGCTACTCTTCCATAAAAGCTGCATTTGTGGACTACACGACTAATAGTTGTCCTGTGGATAGTTTCCCTTTCCTGAGCTGTGGATCTCTACAGATCCTCCAGGTGACCATGGGCCTCTCGACGGCTTCTTTAATTAGCGCTCTCCTTTTTTGTGATGTCGGTTTAGGTGGACGGCCATGTCTTTGTAGGTTTGCAGTTGTGCCATACTCCTTCCATTTTTTTGGCGATGGATTGAACAATGAACAGTGAGATTTCATCGCTTGGGCTATTTTTTCATAACCTGACCCTGCTTTACTCTTCTCCACAACTTTATCCCTAACCTGTCTCATGTGTTAATTGGTTTTTATGATTCTGTTTGATCCCTAATGTTCTCAAACCTCTGAGGCCTTCACAGAACAGATTTAGTTACACTAAGAATACATTACACACAGGGAGACTCAATTTACTATTTATGTGACTTTTATTTGGTCTCCCAGGATTTTGTTTAGGGATATCAGACTACAGAGGGCTGAATATAAATACATGTCACAACCCAATCACCTGATATTATCACCTGCAGCATTGTCATATAGTAATAATATCATAGCTGTTCCCAGCAGCAGGAGAAGAATATAGTGATTTTGGAGGAGTCAGTGACCTGGTCGCTCGTTTTAGTAAAGACAGGAAGCATAAGAAGGTGAGGAGAGGAATGAGCGTAAGTTGGAGGATATACCGAGAGAGTATATGAAGCAGGTTCCCCCAGCCCCTGGCAGCACCGAGTATTTCAGCACATGCTCATTTTGTGGTAGGTATCAAACTAATTACTTGTGATGTGAGGAAGTAAAGGATACAGGTGATACATAGTACATGGAGCAGAGCGTCCTACAGCAGCATACTGATCCTATAAGACTAATTCCTGGGCAGATATGCTCCAATGAGGTATTTCCAGGTGAGACATGAACCTGAATCACCATCTTCCCTGACTTGGCACTCCTGTTTCATGAGAGCGAGATGGAGGGCACCAAGCAGAAGGTGACACTTTTCCTACCCTGCAGGTCATTAGACGAGACACACACGGAATTAAGACCATTCAATTAAACATTGACTGACAGCCGAGCGGAGGAGTCGCCTTGTGTGGTGACGGTAGTAAATGGGGACAGTGTAGGACGCTGCCAGTCTTACCTCCCGGCTGCTGACAGATCGGTGGACCCTAACCGCTCACTAGCCCCTACTCCATATACCAGGACTCCACGCCACAAGGTAGGTCATAGACATGTAGAGGGAGGATTTTTGGATCATCAGGTGCAGTTGAGGGATCATGTGGTAGGGATTCGGACATGTGTCCCAGGTGCTCGGTGGCAGGGGTATCCACCAAGCCACTCATCATAGCAAAAAAACAGTGATGGGGTTGGCAGCAGAGAGGATGGACCCTCACCTATCATATTCATATGCCTTGACTTTTTAAGACTCGGATAACCCTTTAAGGGGTTAACATTAATAGACATATAAATTTATATTATTATTATTATTATTACACTATTGTTTTCTGTGAATATTATGCTATATAGTAACACCCCAAAAAATGTTTTCATAGCTCATACCAAAATGTTCCTGCATGTTCTGCTCCTGCTCCCCCTAGTGGTTGGTGAAAAAGATATTGTAACCTGCACATCATGTGGTGAGTAGTATCTCAGCGAGTGAGGGCTATGATTCCTTGTCTAGTATACCTTATATTTATTGACCATAAAGAGGGACACAGATGTCATTGAAGGGTAACAGAATGTTTTTTTTTTTTTTTATAGAATTTGTATTGGTCATATAATAACTAGCAGTCCCCCTAAGGGGACCTGTTTGGATGGAGAATACAGATTATAACTGACTGGTTCTCTGAAATGGAGTGGCACCAAATTCACCACTTTCTCCAGTTCAGCCACGCATCTTTACATGATTAACAGCTGGTCACGGTGCACAGTACTGCTGGGGTAGTTACGGGATTACTGTGGACAGAACTTTTTGAGGGGTCTGCTGCTGACACTTATAGGGACATAAGCTTATGGAAACTCTTTGTCTCCTTGAGGGCACACTCTGAGTCGGGAGGAAGTTCTAAAAGCAATGTGAGAAAATATAGTTTTACTGGAAAAGTTGTGGATGCTTGCAGCAAACTCCAGCAGAGGTGGTAGGAAAATGAAGATTAAAGGAAACCCGTCACGAAAAATGTCTACCTAAAAGTAAAGGTGTGACTGTAAAGACTCTCAGGCTGAGTTAATCGATACCTTTGGTGTAGAAATCTGCCCAGGCATTGCTGAGAAATTCGGCATTAAAGTTATATGTAAATTAGTCTCAGGTGCTTTAAAGTGCTTTTGCATCTAATTTGCATATAACTTCAATGCCGGATTTATTAGCAATGGCTGGACGTATTTCTACACCAAAGATATCGATTAACTAAGCGTGAGACAGTCTTTACAGCCATACCTGTAGTTTTAGGTACAAATTCCTTCTGACAAGTTCCCTTTAAGTGATTTGATATGCCTATGGTAATGTTTATAGTTTAGAGTCAATATCACAGAGCATGGTCCTCAGAGTTGGAAATATTTTTTTCTACTTTCGACACAATAGAAAAATGACTCCACAGACACAGGAGCGCTCTATATGAGAAAGCCGCTGCCAAAATTATCTGACAGCGACTTGTCTTCTCTCCATGACGAATATGAAAAAGTAGACGTGGACCGCATGGACTGGATTCCGCGTCCCACACAGGCACGGCACTTACATGTCCTGATATTTTTAGGTATAGCGCTTAATTTGGGGCTATATTGCCCACATACAGGCAAGTGTGTGACTGATGAAGGTCCGGATGTAGGACCGAAACGTTTCTGTTATTTTGTGGACACCATTAAATCACCTGTCTTACGTTACGTTGACTGCTGAGTTTTTGTTATATATTGACTTATATCCAGGCAACACATAAGTATGAAATCGCCTATCGGGTGAGAGTCAGGAGGCCCTATAACATTTGACTATCGGACGATCCTACCAATATTGTCTGGCTGAATTTGGTGGCCTTAACCAATGTAATATCAAGACCTTTGAAATGGCTGAATCAGTAACCAAAACTAAAACATGTCAAAAATGTATTTCTAACATATTTAATATACTCTAAGGGGAACTGAAGAAAAAATGGCTGTCTAAAAGTAAAGAGAGAGGCAGTGATCACATAATGTAGGTACAATTCCAGAGGAACGAATACATTTTAGGTTAGAAATGTCACAATTTAATATTGTCCACAAAATGTGTTATACATCTACAGGTTTACACAAGATGGGGCTCAGTTCAGATGACTCCTGTCTGGCTTGGGTGCACCCGTCCGAAAGCTGACCTCATTCACCTAATTTGGAGAGTGTCCATAATTACTGAGATGTTGTTTTTTTGCAATGGCGAAATAAGTATAGGATTTCAATTTCCATTTTACTGTGAACCCAGGTTTACTTTAAGTGAGTTTTTAATGAATTCAGGACTCATTGTTTTCACACGAGTCTCACCCAGCTCTTCCAAAATGGTAATAGTTGGGGCATGACGGGGGTGCAACTGGGGGATGACACCACAGTTCATCTAATTCTAATATAGCGTTTTCTACACTAGAAATCTTACTCCGGTCAGTAACTAGAGTAAGAATTCCAGTGTGGCGCACTGGGGTACAGGTCACTTGTAAGAAACATGCGTCTCTTAATGAAACAGGAGTGTCTGACTCCAACACGCCCTTTCATCAAGACCGGCGAGAAAATTACTGGCCTTGATGAATCAGGGCCACTGCCTCTTACATAGCACTGTAGTTTATTAGAACACCCTGAGAGCATTTTCATGTTTAAACGGTTATTTCCCCAAAAAATGGAATAGGGGACAACTCGCTCATTGCTGGAGATTCGACCGCTGGGACCTCCATGGATCTGGACATCGGGGCTCCATCTTGAATGAAACAGATGTGTGCATGTTCACCCTCCACTCCATTCATTTTCTATGTGACTACTGTAGAAGCCAAGCGCTGCACTCAACAGTCCCTTAGACAATGAATAGATTCGAGGCCAAGCATGCACACATTTGTTTAATTCAAGACCCGGCTCCAGAGCTCTGTTCTCAGGGCTCCAGGGCTACGATGTTGGGATCCTTGAAACCTTGAGAGTCCCAGCTGTCAAGTCTCCATAGATCAGCACGATATCCCATATCTTATGGATAGGAGAGAACTTGCTTTTTTGTGAAAAACTATTTAATGTGGGCAAAGGATTTGCCATTTTTTAAGGTCATGAGTACAATGAAACCAGGGGCATAGTGATAGGAGTGCAGCCCTGGACCCTAAGCTCTTTAGACAGAAGATACAGTTGTGCTCAAAAGTTTACATACCCCGGCAGATTTTTTGCTTTCTTGGACTTTTTCCAGAGAATATGAATGATAACACCAAAACTTTTTCTCCACTCATGGTTAGTGGTTGGGTGAAGCCATTTATTGTCAAACTATTGTGTTTTCTCTTTTTAAATCATAATGACAACCCAAAACATCCAAATGACCCTGATCAAAAGTTTACATACCCCATTACTTAATACCGTGTATTGCCCTATGTAACATCAATGACAGCTTGAAGTCTTTTGTGGTAGTTGTGGATGAGGTTCTTTATTTTCTCAGATGGTAAAGCTGCCCACTCTTCTTGGAAAAAAGCCTCCAGTTCTTGTAAATTCCTGGGCTGTCTAGCATCAACTGCGTGCTTGAGCTCTTCTCAGAGTGGCTCAATGATATTGAGGTCAGGAGACTGAGATGGCCACTCCAGAACCTTCACTTTGCTCTGCTGTAGCCAATGACAGGTCGACTTGGTCTTGTGTTTTGGATCGTTGTCATGTTGGAATGTCCAAGTACGTCCCATGCGCAGCTTCAGGGCTGATGAGTGCAAATTTGCCCCCAGTATTTGCTGATAACATGTTGCATTTATTTTTCCTTCAACTTCGACCAAGTTTCCTGTGCCTTTGCAGCTCATATATCCCAAAACATCAGCGATCCACCACTGTTCTTTACAATAGGAATGGTGTTCCTTTCATCATAGGCCTTGTTGACCTCTCTCCAAATGTAACGTTTATGGTTGTAGCCAAAAAGTTCAATTTTGGTCTCATAACTACAAATTACCTTGTTTCCAGAAGTTTTGAGACTTGTCTCTGTGCTGTTTTGCGTATTGTAGGCGAGATACTTTGTGGCATTTGTGCAGTAATGGCTTTCTTCTGGTGACTCAACCATGGAGCCCATTTTTCTTCACGCGCCTCCTTATTGTGCATCTTGAAACAGCTACACCGCTAGTATTCAGGGAGTCCTGTATTTCAGCTGATGTTATTTGTGGGTTTTTCTTTGCATCCCGAACACTTTTCCTGGCAGTTATGGATGACATTTTTGTTGGTCTTTACAGAGCCCCTGATTTTCCATTTGTTAATCACAGTTTTAATGCTGCTGACTGGCATTATCAATTCCTCGGATATCTTTTTGTATCCCTTTCCTGTTTTATACAGTTCAACTACCTTTTCTGATAGATCCATTGACAATTCTTTTCGCTTTCCCCATGACTCACAATCCAGAAACGTCAGTGGCTGGATGAAAGATGCAAGAGTCTGTCTGGATCCCAGAAACTCGCTCAGCTTTTATACATACACACTGATTACAAGCAAACAGGTCACAGGTGAGGCTGTTACCTTTAGTAGCTATTCAAACCCATTTGTGTCAACTTCTGTGAATGTTATCAGGCCAAAATCACCAGGGTATGTGAATTTTTCATCAGGGTCATATGGATGTTTTGGATTGTCATTATGATTTAAAAAAGAGAAAACACAGTAGTTTGACAATAAATGGCTTCACCCAATCACTAACCATGAGTGGTGAAAAAGGTTTGGGGTTATCATTCATATTCTCTGAAAAAAGGCCAAGAAAGCAAATATTCTGCAGGGGTATGTAAACTTTTGAGCACAACTGTATGAGCATTATAACTGGCAGATAGTTGGTGGGAATTATAGTACACCTGTGTAGGACCTGGCCTAATAAGAGATCCGGTCTCACCTACACCGGTACCGGATGCAGTGGAGGATTGAGTGGTGCAATATGGATTTAGTCTGAATAAAGAAAGGCTACAGAATGCTTTGAACGTGCATTACCAGCTGAAATATGTGCCTCTTCTGTATGTGATTAGAAAACTGTTCAATTTCTAAGAAGAAAGAGAACATTCTGAACCTGCTGGCGTGCTGGAATGATGACACTGAACCCCCCGTGCCCGACCCCATCATGGTACCTTATATACACGGCTACAGGAGCTGCAAGGAGATCAAGCTCTTTGAACCAAATGCAACAGGTGACTCTGTGGATGTGATTACAATGGCTGTATCATGGGCACATCTAGTGTTACAGGTTCTCAGGTATCACTTCCTAACCAGTGCAAGGTGCCTGCTAGAATTACCTGCACCAGATATCACAGGGCTATTTAAATGGCTTTTATGTCCAGTCTATGCTATCTCAATGTGTGAATATAATCTAATGTTTGCTGGTATCAGCCATTTCAGTCTGAGCGTAGTCCGACTGTACGACTATTATGTAATTATTGGATGTCCCCATGATCATTACCCACACATCCTGGTCTGAGACCATCCAGATACATACTGTATGTGTGACTGAGAGCACGTCGAAATCCAGCATTACTAATTAAAAAAAATCTAAGATGCTTTTGCTCTGGCAGATGGGATATATACCCTGATGACTACTGTTGGTGAAACCTACCAAGCCTTCTGTGACATGACCACCAGAGGTGGCGGCTGGACTTTGGTGGCTAGTGTCCATGAGAATGACGTGTATGGAAGGTGTACGGTGGGAGATCGCTGGTCCAGCCAACAAGGTACGTTAACAGGTACGCGGAAGCAACAAGAACAGACAATGGGAAGACAGTGGCACTTAACAAACAACGATTTATTTGGCTAACACAAATATCTATTTATATATAGGTAGGTAACAGTGAACAATGGCAGTACAATGATACGGCGAAGCAACTAAGCAAGATATCTATACAACGTTCTATACAGTGGGTACAGAAAGTATTCAAACCCCTTTAAATTTTTCACTCTTTGTTTCATTGCAGCCATTTGGCAAATTCAAAAAAAAGTTCATTTTTTTCACATTAATATACACTCTGCACCCCATCCTGACTGAAAAAAAAAAAGAAATGTAGAAATTATTGCATATTTATTTAAAAAAGAAAAACTGAAATATCACATGGTCATAAGTATTCAGACCCTGTGCTCAGTATGGCGTAGAAGCACCTTTTGAGCTAGTACAGCCATGAGTCTTCTTGGGAATGATGCAACAAGTTTTTCACACTTGGATTTGGGGATCCTCGGCCATTCTTCCTTGCAGAGCCTCTCTAGTTCAGTCAGGTTGGATGGTGGACGTTGGTGGACAGCCATTTTCAGGTCTCTCCAGAAATGCTCAACTGGGTTTAGGTCAGGGCTCTGGCTGGGCCAGTCAAGAATGGTCACAGAGTTGTTCTGAAGCCGCTCCTTTGTTATTTTAGCTGTGTGCTTAGGGTCATTGTCTTGTTGGAAGGTGAACCTTTGGCCAAGTCTGAGGTTCAGAGCACTCTGGAAGAGGTTTTCATCCAGGATATCTCTGTACTTAGCCGCATTCATGTTTCCTTCAATAGCAACCAGTCGTCCTGGTTCCTGCAGCTGAAAAACACCCCCATAGCATGATGCTGCCACCACGTTTCACTGTTGGGATTGTATTGGGCAGATGATGAGCTGTGCCTGGTTTTCCCCACACATATCGCTTAGAATTATCGCAAAAAAGGTCTATCTTCGTCTCATCAGACCAGAGAATCTTATTTCTCATAGTCTGGGAGTCCTTCATGTGTTTTTAGCAAACTCTATGCAGGCTTTCATATGTCTTGCACTGAGGAGAGGCTTGTGTCGCACACTCTGCCATAAAGGTCCGACTGGTGGAGGGCTGCAGTGATTTTTCACTTTGTGGGACTTTCTCCCATCTCCCTACTGCATCTCTGGAGCTCAGTCACAGTGATCTTGGGGTTCTTCTTTACTTCTCTCACCAAGGCTCTTCTCCCACGATTGCTCAGTTTGGCTGGATGGCCAGGTCTGGGAAGACTTCTGGTGGTCTCAAACTTCTTCCATTTATGGATTATGGAGGCCACTGTGGTCTTAAGACCCTTGAGTATTGCAGAAATTCTGTTGTAACCTAGGCCAGATCTGTGCCTTGCTACAATTCTGTCTCTGAGCTCCTTGACCAGTTCCTTTGACCTCATGATTCTCATTTGGTCTGACATGCACTGTAAGCTGTGAGGTCTTATATAGACAGGTGGGCGTCTTATAAATCAAGTCCTATCAGTTTAATTAACCACAGCTGGACTCCAATGAAGGAGTAGAACCATCTGAAGGAGGATCAGAAGGAAATGGACATCATGTGTCTTAGCAAAGGGTCTGAATACTTATGACAATGTGATATTTCAGTTTTTATTTTTTATTAAATTTGCAAAAATTTCTACATTTCTGTTTTTTTTCAGTCTAGATGGGGTGCAGAGTGTACATTAATGAGAAAAAAATGAACTTTTTTGAATTTACCAAATGGCTGCAATGAAAGAGTGAAAAATGTAAAGGGGTCTGAATACTATCCATACCCACTGTATGTAACACTGTCCTCTATATCTTGCAATTATATGACTGTTTATCAGTAATGCAGTAATGCCTAGTCCTAATGCCTCAGCTTAATAGGCGTCACTCTCACCAATGGCTGGTCACCATTGTTTTTTCTTTAAGCGGCTCGAAACGTGACACTGGCCCTCACAGAAGTCACCGGTATTTCCCACTAGGCCGCAAATCCCAGATTGATGAGTTTCTTGGGACACAGTACTCTGGTCACACAGGCTGACTTCATTCCCTGTAGCACGGCCCCGACCCCGGCCCACACTGTGTACTGTACGTCTACGCTGGAAGTAACGGCCCACACTAATGTCACTTTCTACGGCCTGATCGTTTCCTCGGCTAACTCAATTCGGATTTCTCAGCCCTGGTCTCTAGTGACCCTGATCCCGATCCTTCTCCCAGAGCTGGGTACTCAGTCCTTCACTTGAAGCTGCTCACTGGTAGTGGCGACGTAAGCCAACTCCACTGCACCGCGAACCCATCCTGCTCAGGTCCTGCTCAGGTCCAGCCTTCAACTCCTCTTCTTCTTTTCATTCCCAGGCCTCTTATTATTATTAACAGCACCACAACTGTCATCTGACCCGTTGTCTTCTCCAACCTCCTCCATGCGGGAACATACCCTTCGCTCTTCGGTTCCTACTATTGCATTTCATTGGTTCCACTTTCTCTTTCGTCTTTGACCAGTAGATTGTGGTGTTCGCTTGCAGACACTCGGCTTAAACAATATTATGTGTGTCTCTTCACCCCTTCATCTTTTTGCAGGTAATCGACCAGAAAGTCCTCAAGGAGATGGCAACTGGGCAAACTATGCTACTTTCGGTTCTCCTGGCGGAGCCACCAGTGATGACTATAAGGTATAAAATGTAAATTATAGACTAGAGTTGTGCATCGTTCTGTATTTTGGGAAACTGGGTCTGATTCCAAATTAGTTTGTCCTGAACGTGTTAGATGCAATATTTGGCCCCATATTAAAATATGGATTCCCAGCTTGAACTATCTCACATGTAGAGGATCATTCCAAGAGCTGCCAAGATGATCCAGTGATGGCTGCAGATATTTGAAATGTAAATCCGTCAACACCTTTAAATCTTCTATCTGTTGCTACATCTGGAAGTAATTAATATTGTCATTCATATGAAAATGATGTGTCAAATGCAACCTAAGGAGGTAGAGGCTTGGGAAGCGCTCTTTCACTTTCAGTACATTTATCACCTCAATTGCATATGAATTATAGCAACGATTTCTCAGAAATGCAGCAACAGATAGAAGATATAAAGGGGTCAATGTATTTATATTTGAAAAACCTACATGCCCCTAAATGCGGTTTAGTGGGAATGGGATGATCTTTCAGATTCCAACCTTATTGTGTGTCAGCTTAGAAAATTCAGACCCAATAATAGTAAATAAATTGTATGTTTCCTCAATAAGAATGCCGGATATCATGACATAAATGCAGAGGACCTGGGTATTTGGCACATCCCCAATGACACGCCATTGTCCCGATGGAGAGATTCAGCTCTTCTGAGATACCACACTGAGACTGGCTTCCTTCCTGGAGAAGGTGGAAACCTCTTCCAGTTGTACAAGGTAATGTGGACACTATCCTAGTTACTGATGCAACATAGGACAGGTTTTGGTGACAGGAGTCAAGTATGATTGTATAAAGGGGGTACAGAGTTTATCACAGACTAGGTGGGTGAGGTAATGACCTTTGCTGTATCCCGTACTCATACCTGGTTACAATGCTGCCCATATTTAATATTTCTGATCAGAAATACCCAGTGAAGTACAATGCTGGAAGCTGCCTCACTAATAACGGCCCCAATGTTCCTGTTGTATATGACTTTGGAAGTGCCGTCACCGCAGCTAACTACTACTCACCATCCGGAAGAGGTAAGACAAAGATCATTTACATAAAGTAATACTTTCTTTAACTTTTCTTGTTCTCGAATTATAGGGAAGCTATGATCAGAAAATGACCTATTGTTTACATCTGGTTTTTGTGTTACACGTGTATTTTGTTTTACATTTTTCGCAATGTTTTGTTTTTCATATAACAATTATATATATATATATATATATATATATATATATAAAATCAGAAAAAAAAATCTTTTTTTTTCTGATTTTCTATTTTGGAGGTTTGGACATTACCTTAACAGGCCTTATTGCGCCCCGTTTCTTTTGGTAGTGCTGCCAAATTTTCTATAGATACAGTATATAACAATAGATGATGTCACAGCCTTTGCACTCGCTCATTAGCGAGGATAGGGTCAGACTCTGTTCATTGCTGATAATGTGTGCTGTTTCCTGAAAGGACAGGAAGTTAGAGTCTAAAAAAAATCTTGCCTTGCGCATGTGTGTACTATGGAGGACAGAGAATGAACTTCAATCCAATATTGCAGCCAGCATGCAGCCAGCGGGTAAGGAAAGGGTGAATCAAACACACGAAAACCGCGGCTCTATGGCTGAAAATTGTTCCCTCCAAATTCAGGTGACAGAGTCCCTTGAACCTTATTTGCTAAGTTGCTGTGAGCTGGGTCTCTCAGCTGAAGTGGATTTTTGTAATCTCCTCCTCTATATAGACCCAGCCTTGACTACAGCTAGTGTCAGTGATCAGTTCTGCTGCCTGGCTTGGAGGTTGAAGGAGAGTGATATTTGGAGCTTGGAGGTTTATTACAGAGATTGGTGTCTGCTGTTTTGGTTGCTTGTTAAACCTGTTTTCCTTTCTAGTTTTCTCCTTCTCTTCCCTTCTATGTGTATCCTCTGTGGTTGTGTGAGCATTTGGTGAGTTTGAGACTTTTAGTTACCTTGTCTGTATCCCCTGTTTATTGTTGTGTTTATACACTGGTTCAGTCCTCCTCCCTGGGGGGGAAGAGGGGGCCACTTATAGGGCCTGCACAGGAGACAGGGAGACGCTGGCGGCTCGGGCCTCCTAACCATCATAGGTACCCCCAAGATAAGGGAAAGCCAGGGCCCCATTAAAGTGGTAGGGACAGGTGCGGGTCCCAGTACGCCCTCCTGCCCCTTTAACGCTGCTTACAGCGTGACAATATAATATCTGATATATGCAATATATTCCAAAACTCAAGGACAGGCCGGAGCGAGCCGCCCCCTCCCCCCCACGGCTATGCGAAGGCCAGCATGACAATGGGTTGGAGAGGAGGGGGTGGGGCTGAAAGGGTTAACAGTATAGGGGGCGGGGGAGATAGTTGAAGAGAGGGTTAGGGAAGTGTCAGGGGGCGGGGGCCGGTCAGTTCCCGCTCACCAGCACTGAAAGCAGCAGCATGTCAGGTGTGGACGCTGTGCTGCAGAGCCTGAGGGCGGCTGCAACCTCTCGGCCTCCCGGATGGCTGGAGGCGCAGGTGGCCCACCTGCTGGACGGCGGCGCCGGCGGCAGCGGATCCCCGCCGGCGGTCCCCCATCTTGATCGGCGGGCTCGGCGGACACGGCCCCCCGAGCGCCTATCGCCGGATCCTGGGCCTAGCGCCCCCGCAGGCGTAGGAGCCCCTCCCGGGACCCTCCAGGCCGGGCGCCGGTAAGAGCAGCGGCGAGTAGGCCCCGGCCTGGGAGGAATCCGACTGCCAGGGGGGGCGCAGCGGCGGTTGCTAGGCCCTCACCTCATGGTGCGGTGGGGGCGGAGCCAAGATGCGCCGGGCAGCGCTTGGGGCCTAGAGCAGCGGGAGGCCGCGGCGGTGCCGGTTCCGCCGCGCGGTCTGCCTCGGCGGTGAGAGCGGGGCCCAGAGGAGCGGTGGATGGAAGCGGGGCGGGCTGCCCGAGGCAGGACGGCGCTGGGTCGGCCCCTACTACAGTGGCGGGGGGTCCCCCTGCTCCAGGGCCTTGGAGCGGACAGCCTCTTACGGCGGCCTGGACTGCGGCTGGCGCCGGTCAGCAAGATGTGCCCTCGCCGGTCCAGGCGGCGTCTCCCCCCATCGCGGGGAGTCCGAATCCAGTGTCCCACGGGCCAGCTGCGTCCGGGAGCAGCGGGTCTGACGGACACCTCCAAGGCACATCGTTGGACGGGTCGGTGGCGGATTGGGCCGTTCGTGGACGTCCGGATACCAGCACTCCGGCTGAAGGGACCACAGATCCCTTGCAGCCCGGTGAGTATGCGTCTGTGTCTCGTGCTTGTTCTTATGATGCTAGTGCGCCTGCGTTTAGTGGTGGTCAGGGAGCGCTTAGCGGCGTAGCTGCGGCAGGGGTAGCAGGCGGCGGTGAAGCGGCAGGGGTGCGGGAGCTTTTGGTTAATGTGCAGAACCTGCTAGCTAGATTGGATCGTGATGTGGCTCCGCAGGGTTTTTTGGGTGCTTGGTCTGGTGTAACACGGAGTCCGGTTAGTGCGGCAGCAGCGCAGGCCGAGGTTGCGGAGCCAGTTTCGGTTTCTGTGCAGACTGAGAAGGAGAAGGAGTGTAGGGTCCACTTAGATGATAGGGCGCACGGCGAGGTATACGTGTGTTTTGAGGGCCCGTTGGGGGCGCATCTTAAGAAAGAGGTCAGGGAAAAGATTAGTAAGGATGAGTACGTGGAAATTTTTTCACTGCTCCCCTTGGAGAAATTTAACATTGACAAGGGGAAGAAGGAGGATTTAAAAAAGGAGGAGGAAGAAAAGCGGCGTTGGCGTTTGATTCCCCAGACTTTTGCTAATTGGCTTCAAGCTTTTGCCATTTTGGCCAGTGTTATTGGCGAGAAGGCTCCGGAGAATTGCTCGGGGCTGTTTTGCTACATGGATTCCATCAGTGAGGCTCATAGGGTGTATGGCGGTCAGGCGTGGCTGAGATACGATGAGCAGTTTAGGCAGAGAAAAGCTGTGCGGCCGGCTATTAGGTGGGACCAGAAGGATATTGGTCTCTGGTTGCGCGTGATGGCGCAGTACAAGTTCGGCCATCCCTTTCAAGGGGGGGCCGGTGGGTCCGGCCATGGATCTCAGTCCGGTGCAGGGAGCTCCTCAGGCAACGCCGGTCAGGCAGGAGGACAGAAGTTGGGTGTCTGCTGGCAATTTAATGAGGGACAGTGCAAATTTGGAAGCAATTGTAGATTTAAACATTTGTGCTCCCACTGCAGTGGTTCCTCCCACGGAGCCGCAAAATGCTTTAAGAAGGGCAAGGCAAAAGCAGGTCCAGGTAATTCCCATGGGGGAGACTCCGGTGATGGTGGAAAGGATGGTCCCTTATCTAAGTAGGTACCCGGATAAGGAAAAGGCGGCACTGTTACTGTCCGGTTTTACGGAAGGTTTTGTTATTCCAGCACCTCCTTTTGTGGTTCCCGTTGTTAGGAAAAATCTGCATTCAGCCTTGTTACACTCTGAGGTGGTTTCAGAGAAGTTACGTAAGGAGGTGGCTTTGGGCCGCATGGCTGGCCCTTTTGACCATGCTCCGTTTGAGGACTTAGTTGTTTCCCCTCTGGGGGTGGTCCCTAAGAAGGAAGCGGGAAAATTTCGCCTTATCCAGCACCTGTCGTATCCTAAGGATAGGTCGGTGAACGACGGCATTGATCCTGATTTGTGCTCGGTGGTTTACGCATCGTTTGATGAAGCGGTAGCTTGGGTGCAGAGATGCGGAAAAGGTGCCCTGTTGGCAAAGACGGACATAGAAGCCGCTTTTCGATTGTTGCCGGTTCATCCGTCTAGCGTTAGACTTCTTGGATGTTTTTGGGAGAAAAAATTTTTTGTTGACAGATGTTTGTCCATGGGTTGTTCGCTGTCTTGTGCTCTGTTCGAGGCGTTTAGTTCCTTTTTGGAATGGGTGGTACGGGACGTGTCTGGTTGCGATGCGGTCCTACACTACCTAGACGATTTTTTGTGCATCGGCCCGGCGGGGTCCGATTGCTGTGCAAGGATTTTGAATGCGATTGAATGGGTGGCTTCGCGGTTCGGGGTCCCGCTGGCACCGGGTAAGACGGAAGGCCCGAGTACGTGCTTGTGTTTCTTAGGCATAGTCATCGATACCGTGCGGTGGGAGTTTCGTTTGCCTGAGGACAAATTGACGGGCCTACGGGAAGACGTTGTGCGAACTGGTCGCCTGCGTAAGGTGCCTTTGCGAGACCTGCAATCTCTGCTCGGTAAGCTTAATTTCGCTTGTCGAGTCATGCCAATGGGGCGAGTTTTTTCTAGGAGGTTGGCTAGCGCTACGGCGGGAGTTAAGGCTCCTCACCATTTTGTGCGGTTATTAGCTGAGCACAAGGAGGATTTGGCAGTGTGGAGTGAGTTCCTGAAGTAATATAATGGTAGGTCGTTGTTTATGGCGGGCGTGATTGACAACGAGTCGTTGGAATTATTCACTGACGCAGCCGGAGGTTCGGGTTTTGGAGCATATTTCCAAGGGCAATGGTGCGCGGCAAAGTGGCCTGCGAGTTGGATTTCTACTGGTTTAGTTCGTAACATTGCTCTCCTGGAGATTTTCCCTATTTTGGTAGCGGTGCACTTGTGGCAAGATAATTTTCGGAACAGGCGTGTTCGTTTTCGTTGCGATAACATGGGGGTGGTTTGCGCGATTAATAGTTTGTCTGCATCTTCGCCGCCGGTGGTTTGCGTGTTACGGCGTTTGGTGCTGTTGTGTTTGAATTTGAACGCGCATGTCACAGCGTCGCATGTGCCGGGAGTTCATAACTCCATCGCTGACTCTCTTTCTCGTTTGCAGTTCGATCGTTTTCGGTCATTGGCCCCGGAGGCGGAGATGGTCGGTTTGGAGTGCCCTCCAGAACTTTGGCTAGCGGTGTCCGGGACGCTCAGGCATTGATTAAGGCGTCGTTGGCTCCCAGAACCTGGGAGGCTTATCAGGCAACTTGGCGGGAGTGGGAGTTTTTGCTAGCAGCGGAATCTGGTGGGTGGAGCTACCTGGATCAGATCGGGATCCTGTTGTCATGGTTGAGTCGGGGGGCATCAGCGGGTTGGTCTCCCGCAAAAGTGTCAAGAGTCATGGCGGCCCTGGCCTTTGGTTGCAAATTGCGGGGTCAGGACGATATCACCAAGTCCTTTTTGGTGCAGAGGGCCGTAAGAGGTTTTAGGCGGCGGCCCAGAGGAACAGATTCTAGGAGGCCGGTGTCTTTTAACGTTTTGGAAAAATTGGGCGAAGCATTGTCATCACTGTGTTCTTCGTTTTTTGAGCTTTGTTTATTTCGGCTGGCCTTTTCATTGGCCTTTTTTGGGGCCTTTAGAGTAGGAGAGTTGGTGGCACCAAACAAAAAAGGGCCGGGGGGTTTATTGGCCAGGGACGTATTGTTGGCTGGGGGCCAGGTGGAGTTATGGTTGCGAAGGTCAAAGTCGGATCAGGAGGGGCGGGGCAGCAGAATTGTGGTGGGCTCAGTTGCGGGGTCCGTTATGTGTCCAGTCTCTTGCCTTAGCAACTTTTGGGGCCTGCAGCCTAAGCGGGATGGGGCATTGTTATGTCACCAGGATGGTTCCTGCTTGTCTCGATACCAGTTTACGGCGGTTTTCAAAAAGGCGATTTCCTCGGTGGGGTTGGATGGGGCTTGTTTCGCCCCTCACTCCTTCCGGATAGGTGCCGCAACTGAAGCGGCAATTGGGGGATTGGAGGATTCCGCCATTCGTAGGATCGGTAGGTGGCGCTCCAACCGCTTTAGAAGTTATGTGCGGCCACAGGGGGTGGTCGATGGGGTTTTATAGGCTTTATGGAGCGTTTTGCTGCAGTAGGGGACAGTTGTTAAGTTTGTGTTTGTTTTCCAGGTCACCAAGGTTTATTGGTGTGGATTCTTGGACACTCGTACGTGCACTGGGGAGCTCTGCGAGCTGACGTTCGGACGGAGGGCAGGCAACTCGGATTTGATCGAAGCGTCGCAGTCATCCGGTGGCTCGGTTTTCGGGGTATGGCCTGGAATCGCGTGTTGCGGGAAATCCAGAACAGTGTGAGACTGGACAGAGCTCCCGACGTTTTGGTTTTGCACGTGGGGGGTAACGATCTTGGGGTCCGACCTTTTCGGGAGTTGGTTAGAGACATCAAACAGGACTGTTTACGTTTGTGGGTTTTGTACCCGGGATTGACTGTCGTCTGGTCCGAAATCGTGCCGCGGAAACGGTGGAAGCACATGCGGTCTTTGCAAAATATTGATAAGGCCCGCATAAAGGTGAACAGGGCGGTGTCTGCCTTTGTGGTTAGGAATGGGGGTGCGGCGGTCAGACATTTTGAATTGGAATCTGGAAATGGGGAGTATTGGTTGGCGGACGGCGTGCATTTGAATGCTGTAGGAATGGATTTTTGGGCTCTCGGGTTACAGGAGGGCATTGAGAAGGCCATAGCTTTTCGGTCGGGTGGGGTCTCGGGCCTTTAAGGTTTTCAAAGGCCTCTCGTTGTGGCGGTTGGGGGGAGTCCTTGGAGTTGGTGGAAATTGGTTTGGGGGGTCCATAGGTATATGGCTCCTCTGTTCTGAAGTTTATTATGTTTTGGATCTGGTGATTGGTGGTGGGGAGTTCCGGCAGGGGTGGTCGGATCTCATGTTTTTACCGCGAACAGTGAACCCTCTTGCGGGTTTTTTGGTGCTCCCGAGCCAGGCTTACAACGGCTGGGAGTAAAATATGGTTTGAGTTATGTTCGCGGTATGGTTAAAATCACGAGATTCTTTTGGGCTCCAAGGACTTCCCCTAGTTTTGAAATGTATGCTTTTACATTAATTGTTAACCGTTGTTTTTGTTTAATAAACAGGCTGCTGTGGCCTACATAATTCCAAAGAAACTCTTGTCTCTGTCTTAATTGGGAGAAGGGGTTCGGGTGGTCGCGCTGGGGGAAAAAAGGTAAGGGATGGTAAGAGTGTCAGTAGGGGGTATCTCCCTCTTTCCCAAGAAGCTTCGACAATACCAGGGTCAAGCATAAGATATCAGCTTCTGTGAAGACACTGAACCAGCAGGGAGTGCAGTAATATGTAAAGTTGTCCAGGCCAAGGAATAATAGGAAAATTGAAGAGTTTCAACTTCTGTAAAGGCGAAAAACATGTAGTTTGATAATGAAGCTGATTTATGTTGCTCTGGGTGCCGTGACCCTTAGGGGTCCTGACTTTCCCTTGATGGCACAACTTGTACTCGTATGTTTTGCGCTTCCATACCTTTCATGTGCAGGGATCTGAGATATGCTCATCAGAGTTCTTCCATTTACCATCTCTCCTTTCTAACAGCTGAATTTGTCCCAGGTTTTATCCAGTTTCGAGTATTTAACAATGAAAAGGCAGCGGTGGCTTTATGTCCAGGAATGAAGGTGACCGGGTGTAACCCAGAACATGTATGTATTCCGCCCTTGTAATGTCAGTAGAATGTCAATCATTTCTCTGTACTTCCTGAAGGTGTATGGTTTGTATTGCCGTCTCCTTCTAAAAAAGAGCCTGAAATCTTCCAGTGAGGATGAAGACGAAAGGGCTTCATTATCATCATTTTTCAGTCTTTATTTCTTTTTTTTCTTCTTCCTTGGTGCACGTGATTCATGAATTGTTCGCAAAATAAAAAAAATGCTCTTTATTTAAGTCTTTAAAACTTCGTTGCAACTTACTCAATGCAAAAAGTCGCACGTTAGGCTAAAATGACATTTAAAGTGCGCATAATTTTCATACGTCCATAAAATCTATCCGGTGAGAAACTGGAGAACATTTTGGAGAAAAAAAAATAATTGTGACAGTTTCGAAAGTTGAAATTGATGAATCGGTTGAAAACATTTGGATCCCCCAAATCCTTACCGCAATGATGAACATAACATATCTGGTAAACACATAAAATAGTCTTAAAAAAGTTGCAAAATTAAAAAAAAAAAAAAAAAGAATGAGATGCAAATGAAAAACAGGTTACAAAAACACCAAAGACTAGTTAAAAAAAAAGCGCAAATACATTAATGAATGTGTTCTGTAGTGCTAGAAAAGCTTTTACCAGGACACTACTATGAAGAGCAAAAATGCCGAAATATTTGGGTCTAGAGACGGGCGGCTCTGGTTTGGTAGATATCTATAGTCATGTTTCAAGGCTCAGACGTCCAAGGTGACTGCCTATAAGTGGCTGCACATCCATCGCTGCATCATACATTTTACCAATGTATCATGGCATTAGTAATAACTCATCCTTGTGTTTGCAGCATTGCATTGGAGGAGGGGGATACTTCCCAGAAGCTAGCCCCAAACAGTGTGGAGATTTTCCTTCCTACGACTGGGACGGGTATGGAGCCGGGAGTGGATCCAGTTGCAGCAAGGAAATCACCGAATCTGCTGTGCTCCTATTCTACCGCTAACCAGCTGCCTGTACTGTTCCTGTCTGCACTGATTATATGGTTACATGGTGCAGAATAAAGTTTTAGATTAGACAAAGCAGCAATGTCTCCTGGCTCATTGTGGGACATGAGTGCAAATGGGGAATTTACATCCTTGCAAGAGGATGGGACCGGATGCAGCTCAATCTGGAGTATAGGAAGCGCGTTGGGTACATGAAGCACACATAACATGCTGGGACTGTATTTTCCATCCTTGATGAGAAAACATTGGCCGCATCTTGTAGACCACTCCTGGTCAGATTCTCGAGTCATTAGTGACTACAGGCGCCCCCACAGTGCTAACCTAGGAATAGTGCTCATAAGGATAGCCTCAAAGTGGTGCCCATAGTGATGGTATCTGATTGGTGCCCATAGTGCTAGCCTTATAACAGTGCCCATGGTGCTAACCTCAAAGTAGTCCCTGTAGTGGTAGCCTCACAGTAGTTCCATAATGCTAGAGTGGAGCTCATATAATCCTCATTCACATGGGCGTATTTCCATTACGTCTGGTATTAGGTTTTTGTTTTGTTTTTTTCTTTTACAGACTCCACATGTACCCATTATAATCTATGCTGCTATGCACATGGCCGTGTTTTTACACAGACTGTGTGGAAAACACACGGAGACATGTCCGTTTTTTTTTTCCTGCAGCACGGATGAGAAAGGCCAATACAAGTCTATGGGTCCGTGTAAAACGCGTACAGCACGCGGATGGCGTCGATGCACAGTCCGTGTCCGGCCCGTGTTAAACACTTATTTCTTTATCTGTACCAGAAAAACACTGATGGTAAAAGACGGACACACTGACAGCACACTGATCCAAAACACCGATGACACGGTACCGTTTTTTCCACGTACGTGTTTAAGCACAGATGTGTGAACGGGGCCTAAAATAGACTTTAAAAAAGTTTTAAATTAAAAGTTCAATTAGAGGCTAATCGTAACCAAAACTAGACAAAGGTGGCACAAATGCAATAATGAAGTGGACCCTGAGACCATCGCAGTGGTGGAGATGGCGCTGGACCCAGGGAGGGTGAAGGCTATCTGGTTTAACTTTATATTACAATGAACGTTTGGGGAAAACCTATTTGTAAATGACTTGCCAATATTTAGACTCTAGATTGTGAATCCTTAGAATTTTACATCCAGTTTATCTTCTGTAACATCCCCAAGAGTCCTCAATGCTGAAAATGCCAACCAGTCCAATGCATTATATCTGGCGTTTATAAGTCTTTCTCAGGGACACGGATTCATGTTAAGTGTTTACCCACTGCCAAACATTTGATAGCTTAGTGTGTTGTTGCCTTGTGGAGAGCGCCAAGTTGGCACTTTGAGACTTATAGTCCATGTAATGCTCTCCTGTGAGCCTTGCATGGCCTTCAAGTCTCCCTATGCCAACTTGGTGCTCTCCACAATGAGAATCTTTATCCCTTAGACCCTTGTCCAAGGCCTCTCACTGAGTCAATCAGTTTTGCTTTGCAATAATGATAAGTATAAAACCTGAAACATATGCATATGGAAATTCTAATTTGGCTTTATATCCTGAGTAATGTGGCAAGACTCTGGGTCGATGTTGAGTGGGGGCCTAGCCTCGGAATGGTACCTATAGTACTAGCTGGAGACCAGTGCGAAGACTGTTAGCGCCAAAGTAGTGTCCAAGGGGCAAAGTTCAGAGTGCTGCCCATAGTACTAGCCTCAGAGTCCTATTATAGTGCTAACCAAATGGCTAGCCTCAGAATAGTACCTATAATGCAAGCTTCTGAGTAATGCCCATAATGCAAGCCTCAGAGTGGTGCCCATAATACAAGCATTAGAGTGGTGCCCATAATACAAGCATCAGAGTGGTGCCCATAATACAAGCATCAGAGTGGTGCCCATAATACAAGCATCAGAGTGGTGCCCATAATACAAGCATCGGAGTGGTGCCTGTTGTGAATTCAGCTTTTGGGCTCCCTCCGGTGGTTGTAGAGGGTAATGCAGTTGTGCCTGGACTGCAGGAGTGGACAGGTGTATCTACTAATTTCAAAACTGACTGGGGTATATAGCTTTGCAGGATCCTTTAGTCAGTGCCAGTTGTCCATTGTTTTTGAAGGATTCACTTCCCTGCTGGTCTCTCCAGTTTGCTGTGCTTTTCTACAAAGATAAGTCCTGGCTTTGTTTTTGCTGTCCACCTGCTGTGGACCTTATAGCTCTGTGCATTTTCATGTTTTTGTCTTGTCCAGCTTAGTCTGTGAAGGATTTTTTGCAGCCTAGCTATTTCTCTGGAGATGCAGATATACCCCCCATGTCTTTAGTCAGATGTGGTGATTCGTATTTTCTGCGGTGGATATCTTCTAGTGTTTTTATACTGACCGCATAGTACTCTGCTCTATTCTTTCTTTTTAGCTAGTATGGCCTCCTATGCTAAAATCTGATTTCATATCTGCGTATGTTATTTCCCTCTCCTCTCACAGTCAATATTTGTGGGAGGCTATCTATCCTTTGGGGATTTTCTCTGAGGCAAGATAGGTTTCCTGTTTCTGTCTTTAGGGGTAGTTAGATCTTAGGCTGTGCCGAGGGGTCTAGGGAGTGTTAGGTACCCCCCATGGCTACTTCTAGTTGCGCTGCTAGGTTCAGGGTTTGCGGTCAGTACAGGGGCCACCTTCTCCAGAGTCCGTCTCATGCTGCTCCTAAGCCACCAGATCATAACAGGTGCCCATAATATAAGCATCAGAGTGGTGCCCATAATACAAGCATCAGAGTGGTGCCCATAATACAAGCATCAGAGTGGTGCCCATAATACAAGCATCAGAGTGGTGCCCATAATACAAGCATCAGAGTGGTGCCCATAATACAAGCATCAGAGTGGTGCCCATAATACAAGCATCAGAGTGGTGCCCATAATACAAGCATCAAAGTGGTGCCCATAATACAAGCATCAGAGTGGTGCCCATAATACAAGCCTCAGAGTGGTGCCCATAATACAAGCCTCAGAGTGATACCTATGGTGCAAGTCTTATAAAAATCCCTATAGCGCCAATAATTGTAGTTCCCATAGTACCGCCATTGTGATAAAGCCTAAATAGTAGACGAGGAAATGGATTGGCGCTGCTCCTACTTTCCATAATACTATGAGGCCCATACTAGCGCATCACATGTAACTCCCAGACCCTCTGAAGTTTTCAGGAAGACATAACATGAAGTGTGTGAGAAATACTGACCTGAATGGATGAGCTAAGCAGTGCTTAGAGGGTTAGCAACAAGCAAAGCATGTAACGTAGAGATACATAGATCTGTCTAGGAGCTGCATACTCACAACAGCAACAATGAGTGCGCTGGCCATGTGATCCCAGGCACCTCCATTACTCCAGGTTGTCCCCACCTATTACTGATGCTTCTTAGGATTTTCCATACCTGCGTTTTGCTCTCCAGGTCACAGTTGGCACATTGTACAGTCTCTCCAGAGTCCGCAGAGCTGTCCACCAGGAACTTTAATAATCTATCCATTGGGGGTAGAGCATTGCTTCCTTTCACTATAGATTGGTGACTGCAGGATGAAAACATAAAGGTTCTCTGTGTTAGAATTTGTAGAGTCTAAGGGGTGAAGCTTCTCCTTGTGGAGAGCGCCAAGTCGGTGTATCAAGACTTGGGAATTTAAGTATGCAAACAGCCTCGTCCGAGAGAAAGAGGATGAGTGCTGTAGCGCCCCCAGGTGGAAATCACAATATTAAAAGTCAATGTCGACCCTTTAAAGGGAACCTGCCATGTCCCCAAATGCTATAAACCTGCAGTGAGCGATGGCTGTAAGCACGCCATGCCAGGATGACTGCTCACATACCCTTCATACCTGGCAAAAACTTACACCAATGTCCTTGAGAAAGACCACCTGTTGGCCGAAACATTGGACAAACCCTCTGTCTTTTCTTTGGTGCCGGATCACAATAAAACCACTTTTGCAGCAAGAATTTCTACGCTCGTCTCTTTGGTGCGGAGGTTTACTCTCCAGTATTACAGGACCATTGTCCTTTCCTCAAGCCCGACCTCTTCTACTAGCAGTGTGCCGGCTTTCTCCTACATGTGAAGTTTGTACTTCCAGCCACTGTTCACTCTATACTGAGCGCTGACATGTTAGGCCTCTGTCACACTTCCGTCGGCAGTGTCCCGTCCTAATGCGTCGCCGAGACGTAGCGACGTACGTTTAGGAAATAGTGTTAAAACGTACGCAACGTTTCCGGTATTTCGGCGGATGCGCCGCCTGAATTTTTATAGTGTAGAAGGAGGATTGCGGGGACGAGAGAGGGAGAGGGAGAGATTTCTCCCCGGGTTGGAAAATGCTTCCAGGCATGCTCAAATGGAAAAACAGGATCCGTCACTGGATTCCTGCGTTTCACAGTGACTGCAGGATTCTGCGTCCATAGGCTCCCATTCTGTGGAACGACGTATGACGCAGGAGGAGTCCTGGCACGTTTTTCCACCCACTGCAGACAAAAACCGTTTGTTTGAACGTTTTTTCCAAACGGCGGGACGTCAAATTCCGCAGGATCCAGTGCACGACGGACGAAACGTGTGGCCATACGTCGCGATACATCCCTAATAAAAGTCTATGAGAAAATGCAGGATCCTGCAAATCAAAAAATTACGTATTTCGACGGGTGCTCAAAGACGGAAGTGTGAAAGAGGCCTTAGGCTTCTTTCACACTTCCGTCGGTACGGGGCCGCCGCTAAGCATCGGCGCAACGTACCGACGGACGTTGTGCAAATTCTGCACAACGTGGGCAGCGGACGCAGTGTTTCAACGCGTCCACTGCCCACTGTAAAGTCCCAGGGAGGAGGGGGCGGAGTTCCGTCCGCGCATGCGCGGTAGGAAATGAAGGACACAGCGTACGAAAAAATGTCCCCTTGAACGTTTTTTCGATACGACGGCCTGCCAAATACCTACGCATCCAGTGCACGACGTATGGAACAAGTCTATGTGCAAAAAACGCATCCTGCGAGCAACTTTGCAGGATGCGTTTTTTCCACAGAACGACGCATTGCGACGGCCCCTAAACGACGGAAGTGTGAAAGAGGACTTAGCCACCCCTCAATTGACAAAAGACTGACTGTCACTTCCAAGCTAGTGCGAACAGGTGCCAACTAGAGCAGCCATCTCCATATACAATAAACAATAAAGCATGTCAATGTGAAATATATGCTCAGTGTCTCAGTTTTTTCCAGTATCCAGAAGCTGTATTGCTATTCATATTTCATATTGACATGCTTTAGCATTACAGAGTGCCGTCATCCCTCAATTACTTTTCGGGTAGAAAAAGAACTAAAATAATGTGGTGGCGTAAATATGCACACCCTTAAAATACTTTGTTGAAATACCCTTTGAATTTCAGACAGCATTCAGGGTATGTGCACACGTTCAGGTTTTTTCGCCCTTTTTTCGCGATAAAAACCGCAGACATATGCATCCTATCATTTAGAATGCATTCTGCAATTTTTGTGCACATGATGCGTTTTTTTTTTTCGCGAAAAAACGCATTGCGGTAAAAAAAGCAGCATGTTCATTAATTTTGCGGATTTTTCGTGTTGTTCACGTTATTTAATGCATTGGGAAAAAATGCAAAAAAAGTGAAAAAAAAACGCGCAAAAACCACATAAAAAACGCATGCGGATTTCTGGCAGAAATGTCCGTTTTTTTGTCAGGAAATTTCCGCAAGAAATCCTGACGTGTGCACATACCCTATCTTTCGACGTAGGAGTCTATCAGCATGGCACATCTAGAATTGGCAATCTTTGCCCACCCCTCCTTCTTCAGGGCACCCAGAGATTGTCGCCTGGGCCATGGATGGGCTATTATAAAAACTTTGATCTTCTTCTAGCGAAGAGTTTCTTCTGTTGGTTTGGAGGTACAGTGAAGGAAATAAGTATTTGATCCCTTACTGATTGTGTAATTTTGCCCACTGGCAAAGACATGAACAGTCTATAATTTTGAGGGTAGGTTAATTTTAACATTGAGAGATAGAATATCAGAAATAAAATCCAGAAAAACACATTGTATAAATTACGGTATATACATTTATTTGCATTTTGCAGAGAGAAATAAGTATTTGATCCCTCTGGCAAACAAGACTTGATATTCGCCGGTTTCTGAGCTGGGACGGGAAGGTATGAGTTATATATACTCCTGGCCAGTGGGGCAGTCACGCTCTCCATACACTTGTATGAAGCGAGGCAATACAGAATGGACAGGCCCTACATATGATACATCACCGCCATTGCTGGCTCAGAAATTGGTGAATCTGATGCACTGGGGGATTCATGTCTGTGGTCACACAGGATGACTGCAGACTTATCCATTTGGACTGGACAACCCCTTTAAAGGTGAATGACACGGAGTTCCGTTTCCACACACAAACAGTGGGCACATGTGGCGCCGTTTTCAGAAAATTGCAGGAATATTTTTCCAATTCTGGACATTCCCTTTAAGGCTACATCACATTTGCGTTCTGCCGGGCTGCATCGGGCGCAGCCGCGGCGACGCATGCGCCCCTATATTTAACATGGGGGCGCATGGACATGCATTTGCATGCGTTTTGCGATGCATGCGTTTTATTTGCCGCAAGCGTTAGGGCACAGAGGACGCAGCAAGATGCATTTTTTTTGCGTCCAAAATTCGGCAAAAAAGGACGCATGCGTCGCAAAACTATGCGTTTTAGCGTGCGTTTTTGTGCGTTTTTGTTTGCGTTGTGCGTTGCGTCGCCGACGCAACATCGCACAGCGTAAATGTGAACGTAGCCTAAGAGGTTAAGTCCTTTGTCATTTGCAGTTGCTGACGGAGGGTCCGATTTTCAAGTTACTTGAATCCACGCCCCTCCCCTGCTAAGTCCTTCCCAAATAGGCTTTTTCCAATACTTATTCTCTAGATATAGATTTTTTTTTTTGCTATCTGGTAGCATCTAACTTTCATAGACTTCTATTGTTTATTTCTTAAATAAATACGCCCGTGTTTACGTGACTGGCATTTCTCATTGCATCTCTCACGTTACAACTTGCGTGTTTTAATGATAAACTTGAAATGTCATGAGCAATAAAACAAGACTTGGAATGAGTAAAGGCAATAAATAAAAAAGCAGCAAAAAAAAAGCCGCAGGATGTAAAACATTAATTTAAAAATAAAAATGCAACAAATAGCAAAAAATAAATAAACATATCAGGCAAGACTGTTATTGCAGGGTCTTTTGGTAAAAAAAAAATAGTGTTTAAAGGTAGCATGTAAGATTATCTGCCCGTGTGACAACAATCGGGATCAGCAGAGTCCACTTACCACGTTCCGTCTGCCCAGAAGCCTTTGTTCCAGCTTTATGTCTGAGCTAAAAGTAGTAACACTCCACTTACAGCTGTTCAGAGCTAAAGCTCCTGAGATCCGCTATGTGTCATGTCAGGAACAACTATGGAGTAACAAAGGGGACCTTTATCTGCAGCCCATGAGACTTTTCTATTGCCTCTCTCCACTATCTCTACTGCCCTGTGCAGTATATACTGGGGTTATGCCTCAAGGACTAGGAGGTCATCCACGCCATATGCACGGGAACCGGAGGCCAGACTTAAAGCTAGATCACACAGTGCAGTAATAATGCGGTTGTGGGTGCTTTATGGCAGCTGAAATGTATGCTATGTGCACACGTTGCGGATTTGCCTGCGGATCTGCAGCAGTTTTCCACGGATTTTACAGTAGCATGTAAACCTATGGAAAACCAAATCCACATCCTGCGGAAAAAACCACGTGGAAACGCTGCGGTGTGTTTTCCGCAGCATGTCAATTATTTTTGCGGATCTGCAGCGTTTCTGCACCCATTGACTTGCATTGAGTCAGGAACATCCGCAGCAAAACCGCAGATGTAAAAAAGATCGCTGCAGATCGTCAGGAGGGATGAAACGCTGCAGATCGGGAGAAGGGAGTGTGTGGGCGGAGTGAGGGCGGACTGTGGTCGGTTACTGTGTGCGTGTATAGTGTGTGCGGGTGGGGTCTGCGGGCTGTCCGTGGGTCTGCTGGGGCGTCTGCGGGGCTGTCCGGGGGGTCTGCGAGCTGTCCGGGGCTGTGCGCGCTGTTAGGGGGTCTGCGGGGCTGTGTGGCGCTGTCCGAGGGTCTGCAGGGCTTTGCGGCACTGTGCAGGTGTCTGTCTGGGGGGTCTGCGGGCTGTTCGGGGGGGTCTTTGGGGGGGTTGTGTGTGTGTGTGTCTGTGCAGGCATCGTCCGATGGGACTACAAGTCTCATCCGGCTATGCCTGCTACAGTGACAATGATTGACACATTAGCCAATGATGGGACAGTAGTAGTCCCATCATCCGGCTAATGTGTTGAATGTAAAAAAAAAAAAAAAACACATACACACATATACAGTACATACAGTACATACAACATAGAGTACATACTCACCAATCACCTTGATCCCGAAGCCCTTGCTCACTGGTAAAAAAATATTAAAATAATAAACCAACAATATACTCCCTGATCCACAGTAATTCAATTAATATGATTGTCCCACGACGAACTCCCGTGGAGAGCTGCCACATCAGCTGATGCGATCGCTCTCCAGGGGCTCTGGCAATACAATGACGGAAGGTATCCTTCTGCACTGTATCCCTCCGTCGCTGTGAGTACAGTATAGTTCATACTGTCACTTGCGGCACTGCTGCGTGGGAAATTTCCCACGCAGCCTTGCCATAAAGTGAGAGCAATGAACTAAAGTAACCTCTTCAGTGATGCTCTGCAGGAGCCATTGTCTCCTGTCAGTGTGTCACTGAAGGTCTATAGAGCTGTCACATCTCCTGATGTGACAGCTCTATAGGGGAGATCGTCGTGGGACACTCGTTATTAATTGGACTACGGTGGAAAGGGAGTATACGGTTGGTTGATTATTTTTTTGCAGGCGATCGAGGGCGTCGCAGGAATTAGGAGTGCATGTAAGTATGGTGAAATTAAGAATATTAAAATACTTTTTTCTGGCTGTGTCTTTTTTTAAACTCTTTCACTACTATAGGATTAGCAATGGATAGACGTCTTATTGACACCCCTCCATTACTAACCGAGCTTAATGTCACCTTACAATACAAAGGTGACATTAAGCCCTTATTACCCCACTTGCCATGGCAACAGGGCAGTGGGAAGAGAGAGGCTCAGTGCCGGAATTGGCGCATCGTACAGAGGCGCCATTTCTGGGGTGGCTGGAAGCTGGTATTTGTAGCCAGGGGGGCCAATATCCATGGCCCCCTCCTAGGCTATGAAGATCAGCCTGCAGCTGTCTGCGTAGCCTTTCTGGCTATAAAATATAGGGGGACCCCACGTCATTTTTTTTGGGGTCCCCCTATTTTAATAGCCAGTAAAGGCTATGCAGACAGCTGCAGGCTGATATTCATAGCCTGGCAAGGGGCCATGGGTATTACCCCCTTCCCAGGCTACAAATACTGGCCCGCGACCGTCGGCTTTCCCCCTCTGGCTCAGAAAATTGGGCGGGAGCTCACGCCATTTTTTTCCCCATTTTTGTTCAAAATTAAACATATTGTTAATTAATAAACATCGGCCTTGCTATTATATATCTATGGATAAATCTATAGATATATCTATAGATGGATATCTATGGCTATATTTATAGATATATCTATAGATACTGTATATCTATCTATGGACATATCTCTCTAACTATCCATATATCTATCTACATCTATCCATAAATATATCTATAGATATATGAATAGATATACAGTATATATCTATCTATGGATCTATCTATCTCATTCCTTCTATCTATCTATCTATCTATCTATCTCATTCCTTCTATCTATCTATCTATCTATCTATCTATCTATCTATCTATCTATCTATCTGTGTGTAATGGAGTGTGGGTTGGACAAATGTAAAAGAGGAGGTTGGACAAGAAATGACATCACAAATCTTTTTTTTATTGTTCAATAATAGATCTTTATTTAGCTTTCAAAAACGCAAACAAAAACGCATCAAAAAACGCATCAAATCTGCAAAAAAAAAATGCACCAAAAACGCACCTGCGTTTTCGGCCAAGAGATGCGGATTCAGTGAGTAAAAATCCGCAGGCAAATCCGCAACGTGTGCACATACCCTTAAGACTTATTGGACAGAAAATTGTTGCAGTTGAGCTGCATACAGAGCCTTATCTGTGTATATAATATATTTACTGATTAAATATTTATTGATATCCGGCCTTGTCTAGACTTCGAGCAGTAGGACAGAGCAGACATCTCTCATTAAATCCCCCTAATTCTTCAGATAATGAGATGACTCTGCTGCAGTCTACACAGCAAAGCTGAAAAGTAAGTTGGAAAACAGATGTCATCTTATTTTATGTAAAAGCTACAGCGCTCTAAGTTACAATCAGAGGTCAGCATCTAGTCCTGGCCCAGTGCAGCTTAAAGGGGTTGACCCGGCCTTAAACTACAAGTCTGCAATCACTGTATGTGACTGCAGACTTGTGAATCTGCACGCTGTGAGGATTCTCCAGTGCCAGCGCTGGGAGCGGTTGGTCATGTGACCGCAAGTATGTGATTTGTATACTTCCAGCCACGTTCTGACTAGACTTGTCCAGTCTTAGAGTGAATTCTTATCAGCTTAAAAGTTGTGGGAGCCAATCAATCTTTTGGGAGGGGGATGGAAGGGAAGGGTGGGAGTTATTTTAGTTGGAAGGTTTGGAAGGTTGGGAAGGTGGGGGGGCGGGAGGGAAGGGCAAGGGGGGGAGGATCGAGACCTCCTTTCTTAATGAGTCAAACGTTTGGTACTGTGATATATCATGGGGGGGTAGAATTAAAATTCTAAGCTGGAACGTTAGGGGTCTTGCAAATGTCTCAAACCGGGCCGCAATTCTACAATATCTTCTGAAACTGAGGCCCTCAGTGATATGCCTTCAAGAAACACACCTGGTAGAAGACAAAGTAGCTATGTTACAAAAAAGATGGGTGAGGAAGGCTTATCACTCGACGTACTCAGCCTATGCTAGGGGAGTGTCAGTATTAATCCACACTTCTACTCCATATGAAGAAGTGGAGGTTATAATAGACAAAGACGGGCAATACGTGTTTATTGTATGTAAGATATTGCATAGATTATTATGTATAGTGTCTTTATATATCCCTCCACCGTTTTCGGGAAAAAAGATACAGGAAATTCTGGACATATCAGGGAAATGGACTGGAGTCCCGTTGCTTGTAATAGGAGACGTGAATAATATTGCAAATGATCATTGGGATAGGGGCAAACATACAGGGAACAGAGAGGAAGGGAATGTAACACCTTTTGGAAACTACATGAGGGAAATTGGATGGATAGACTTGTGGAGAGTTCGAAATATGGAGAACTACACTTACTCGTGCTACTCGGCGACGTATGGTTCCTTGTCTCGCATTGATGTGGCTTTGGGAAATGAAGGGATGGATAACTTGGTGCAGGAAGTGGAATATTTGCCCAGAGTTCTATTGGATCATTGTCCTCTGATGGTATCTCTACAATTGGGAGAACAGGGGAGGTTGGCAGGTGTGGGATGGAAAATTCACCCCTTTTGGTTACGGTTGCTGGATATGGAAAAGATAGGAGAGGAGCTGGGTGAATTCTTTAGGATAAACGAAGGTAGTGCAGAGGGTCATATAGTTTGGGATACTATGAAGGCGTTTTTGAGAGGGATTTTATTCAGAGAAGTATCTCGATTTAAGACTAGGTCTCAAAAACTAGATAAAGCAGTGATGGAGGAATTAAGGGCAGCGGAGGAGGCATTGGGGGCACAGTGTTCCAAAGCTACGCAGACCCGCATGAGAGTGGCCCAGTCGGAGGTTAATAAACTTCACATCCGTAAGGCAGAGAGATTGCGGGCATTTCAGAACGAGGCATTCTATGCGGAGGGTGAGAAAGTGGGGCACCTGCTCTCAGTCGTAGCTTCGGCACAATGGGAATCCTCACATGTATACGCAATTAAAACAAAGGAAGGTAATGTGGTTACACAAGGGGATCAAATTTTGGATGTATTTAAACAATTTTACAGTGAGTTATACTCCTCTAAGATACATAAAGGTCAAGAGGAGATGAACAGGTATATGAGTGCGATTAAGCTTCCTAGACTAGGTGAGGAGGATAGAGAATGGATGGATAGGCCGATGGCGGCGGAGGAACTGAGGGTGGCACTGGCGGATATGGCGGGTAATAAGGCCCCGGGAGCGGATGGCATTCCGGTAGAGGTGTACAAAATTTTTAATGAAGAAATAATAACTAAATTGGAGAAGGTATTTAATGAGTCGTTGGAGAGGGGAATACTACCTACATCTATGAGAGAGGCCATTGTTGTGGTCATTCCTAAAGCTGATAAGGATCCGCTGAATCCGGAGTCCTACAGACCAATCTCACTCCTTACAGCAGATATAAAGATTTTGGCGAAGGCCTTGGCCAACAGACTAAAGGTACCTTCACACATAACGATATTGTTAACGATATCGTTGCTATTTGTGACGTAGCAACGATATCGTTAATGAAATCGTTATGTGTGACAGCGACCAACGATCAGGCCCCTGCTGGGAGATCGTTGGTCGCTGAAGAAAGTCCAGAACTTTATTTCGTCGCTGGACTCCTGCTGACATCGCTGGATCGGCGTGTGTGACACCGATCCAGCGATGTCTTCACTGGTAACCAGGGTAAACATCGGGTAACTAAGTGCAGGGCCGCGCTTAGTAACCCGATGTTTACCCTGGTTACCATGCTAAAAGTAAAAAAAAACAAACACTAGATACTTACCTACCGCTGTCTGTCCTCCAGCGCTGTGCTCTGCACTCCTCCTGTACTGGCTGTGAGCCGGAAAGCAGAGCGGTGACGTCACCGCTCTGCTTTCCGGCTCACAGCCAGTACAGGAGGAGAGCAGAGAAGCAGAGCGCAGCGCTGGAGGACAGACGGCTGTAGGAAAGTATCTAGTGTTTGTTTTTTTTTACTTTTAGCATGGTAACCAGGGTAAACATCGGGTTACTAAGCGCGGCCCTGTGCTTAGTTACCCGATGTTTACCCTGGTTACCGGCATAGTTGGTCGCTGGAGAGCGGTCTGTGTGACAGCTCTCCAGCGACCAAACAGCGACGCTGCAGCGATCCGGATCGTTGTCGGTATCGCTGCAGCGTCGCTTAATGTGAAGGGGCCTTAACCCATGTGATTGATAAAGTAATCCACCCAGATCAATCTGGATTTATGCCCAACAAATCTACAGCAATCAATTTAAGGAGACTATATTTAAATATGCAAATTCCAGCCGAAAATGCTGGAAAGAGAGTGGTGGTGTCTTTGGATGCCCATAAGGCCTTTGATTGTGTAGAATGGAATTACTTGTGGTCGGTTCTGTTGTGCCTTGGGTTCGGGCCTAAGTTTATATCTTGGGTGGGGTTGCTATACTCCTCTCCAATGGCAAAAATTAGAGTAAATAATAAAGTATCTGATAGTTTCTCATTGCATAGGGGTACAAGGCAGGGGTGCCCATTGTCTCCGTTGCTATTTGCCCTAGCTATGGAACCCTTGGCTGCTAAAATAAGGGAGGCACGAGAGATAAAAGGATTTGTCTATGGAATGAAGGAGGAGAAGGTGTCTCTGTATGCTGACGATATTTTGTTATTTTGGGGGGACTCAGGGGAGAATCTGGATAACGCGGTGGCATTAATTGAGGAATTTGGGGAATTCTCTGGACTCAAAATAAATTGGGACAAATCGTGCATTATGCACATTGATGAGGTAGAAAAGGGTACTGAGGAGGTGGAAATGTCGGCAAAATTGAAGGTAGGTAGTTTCGGAATTTAAATATTTGGGGATACAAATCACCCTTCCTCTGACGAGGTTTGAAGAACTTAATCTAAGCCCTCTGCTACAAAAATTACGTACCAAAATTTCAGCGTGGAACAAACTACATCTCTCTGTAATTGGAAGAGTGAACCTTTTGAAGATGATTGTGATGCCGCAGTTGTTATATGTACTGCATAATTCTCCAATTTGGATTCCGCAGAGTAGGTTCCATAAAATTAAATCGCTGTTTGGCGAACTAATATGGGGGGGGAAAAGCCAAGGTTTAAACAAGAAACTCTGCAGAGGCCAAAGGCGGAAGGGGGCTTGGCGCTCCCTAACCCTTGGGTATATTTTTTATCAGCACAATGCCAACATATTGGAGGATGGGGGGAGGAGATGGGAAAGGGGCAATCGCCCAGTAGTTTGAGTTATTTGATGGGAAAATGGCCACTGGGTGAGAGTTTGGAAGGGGGGCAATTTTTGAAACTGGGTTCTCGGTTTCCTACTGTTCTCCAAATTCATAAGGTATGGGAAAAAGTTAAACAGATTAGGGGTGTCACAGGCCTTACCAAATACTCACCTATATGGGATAATATAAACTTACAAGAATTTAAGCAAATGGAAGGATATGGGCCATGGAGAGAGGCAGGAATTAGAAAGATGGGTCAGCTAATGGGTCAAGGGAGACTTAAGTCATTCGTGGAGTTACAAACAGAATTCCAGTTATCACATTTAAATTTATATCATTATAAAAGAATTCAGCATGTGTATCAGTCGCAATGTCGGAGAAAACTTATTGAGATCCAGATTGATATCACGCTGGCTTCCATTTTGGAGAACAGCGGGACAAGGGGGGCAATTTCAGAAGTGTATAGAGATTTATTATTCACCTTTCTAGCCAAACATCCCATCAAGTCTAGAGTGTAATGGGAAGCTGAATTGGGAGAGATAAATGATGATAGATGGGAATCTATTTTAGAATATGTGACTAAGATCTCTATGAGCGAACCTGGGAGGATGTCTCAACTACATGTGATTCATAGAGCTTACAGAACTCCCGATAGACTGTTCAAGATGGGTTTGAGGTCTGATTCCGAGTGTCCACGATGTTCGCAGGAACAGGAAGACATGTTACACATGCTGTGGCACTGCCCTAGATTGTCTGCCTTCTGGACAGTTGTATTGAATCGGATTGAATTGATATATAGCTGCGTCATTCCCAGAGACCCTTTGGTCTGTATATTAGGCTATGTGGAAGAAATAGCAGCGGTATCTATGGTCAAACTGGCGATTGCTAGACTGTTATTCATAGCAAGGAAATTGATAGCTCGGTTCTGGATCAGGGAGGAGCCTCCGACTAGACGAGGCTTTCTAACGCAGGCGGATCATATAATATTATTGGAAAAAAGTATATATACTAAGAGAAATAAACTAGATGTATTTCAAAAGATTTGGCAGCCATGGATAGAATGGGATTAGAATTGTGGGGAGGATGCATAATGGTATAGATGATGTTCATACTATACAATTGTATTTGAATTGGGGAAGGAATATCAGATGGGAATTTGGGAAAGCATAAAAGGGGTCTCGAAGAGGTGGGATAGGGAGGGAAAAGGGGGGGGAGTTATGTTCATAAAATATATGATTATCTGTGAATAACAGCTTGATGTCATTTGTTATCATTGATTTTCCTTAATAAAAATGTATCTGATTAAAAAAAAAGACTTGTCCAGTCTTGTTTAATACACATGCATTGAGCAAGATCATGCACGTCTAGTTGGCATGTGTCCGTGTGTACGCAAACAATATACTTACAGTCACACGTCTGCCGACACTGGAGAATCCTCACAGCAAGCCGTGTGCACGATGTGAGGATTCACAAGTCAGCACTCATGTAGAGTGACTGCAGACTTGTAGACTAAGACCGGACAACCTCAAACGTTTCAGTGTAGGTTACAATTAGAGAAGAGCAAAAAGAATTGCACTTCCCTGGCCCAGCCTCCACTTTGCTACTCCATAGTAGCTGGACCAGAGCGGTATGAACTTCCTCAGCCGCCATCCTGGATGCCTTTTGTGATCACAAGACCCCTGTGATGTTCATGGTGTTGCTGGGGCCTGGTAAATGGAAAAAGCACCCAGGATGCCAGCAATCCATTGCCAGCTAAGGAAATTCACACTGCCCTGGTCCAGCTCCTATGGAGTAATATAGTGGAGGCTGGACCAGGGGAATGCAATTATTTCTGCTTATCTCTACTGTAGTTACAATTATAATCATAGTGTCCAGCGCAGGAGAAACGAGTATAATGTCTCCATCAGGACAGCTTTTAGCCACCAAACATAGACAGATAACATTTCCATTCACTGACAGCAAGAAGAACATTCCAAAAACACACAGATTTACTGTAAAACCACGTTTCCAAACCACAACTGTTATATGTGGTTTCACATTTAAACACCTGTTTTTTTTTTAATTTGACTTAAAGGAGACCTTTCACTGATATTTTTCTTTGAAACGGAGCACCTCCTCCTATTGCTGCTGCCGCACTGATTCTGGAACAGTTGTACTTTTTCTTCTGTGCCCCTCCGTTCCAAAATTATGCCCCCAAGACATAAAGGTGTACATTTTCCCTTTAAAAAACAGGGCGTACTCCATCGAACTTCACTGTGGGCGTTTCCTTTTTCTCCTCTGATGCTGACCAATCAAAACACAGCCACGCCCACATAGAAGATCAGTGGTAATTGCCCGCAGTTGCTTGAAGGGAAAATTTATACCATTATTATTACTGGGGGGCAGGCATAACTTTGGAATGGAAGGTCACAGAAGAAAAATAAAAACTGTTCCAGAATCAGAGGAGCAGTGGCAATTGGAAGAGTCCCTTAGTTTAAATTAAAAATTCCAGAGAAAAGTCCCCTTTAAGTTTAGTGAATGTCACAGCAGGTATTGAACGGCAGCTCTTTCATTCATGGTCACTTACCCACATAAAGGACAGGTTAAGCGGTTGTCTACAGCCCGACCACGGAGGCAATTGGCACAGAAGTTGTGGTAACAGTCCAGCAGACACGGGTGCTCATACTGCTCATGGCACAGGAAACAGGCAAGAGGGTGACAATTCACCTTGTCCAGGTCATGTAGATTTTCTAGAGGGGAGAATATCCCTCCGGACATGTCTAGAAAAGTAGTAATATAAAAGACACTTGATAATGCTACGTACAAGTAATTAACACATATTAAAAGAGGAGTATTATCTTAGGCGGCCATACTTTCTGAATCAGAAGATACAATTAGTCAAAGTCTAATAAAGCGCATTGTTGAAGTGGTCATTTTTTAATAAGTAGACCTACTACTAAATGGTGGATAGCTGATAAACATTACTAGTCGGAATACCCCATAATTGCCATATATCATGTTCTATACCCCTGTAATGTGGCACGGGTCGGTGACCATGGGTGAGGTACTGGTCTCTTGCTCTCCGACACGTTACATGAAGGTGCGGGTGTGTGGACTTGTGCTGTGAGGTCACGATGCCCTTGCAGGCTGCATGTTACTGACGACTTGGGTTAGCCAAGATCAGGTGTTAAACAGTTCAATGAGGGAGACGACGAGTCAAAAATATATTTTTTTACTCTACAATAAGTTGGAGGAGATTATATACAGGAGATAGGGCCACACAACTTGAATATTTCCTTCACAAAACTGAGCTTTTTCCATACACAATTTCAACTCCTTCCTCTTTACTCGTTTGACTCTACCTTCAACGTCCCTTTCTACTTCACCACAGCCCAGCTCAGTATTACAGTCCGGTTACCAAGAGTCCTATCCTCAATCTGCGGTTCTGCGTCTTCTTTCCCGTCTAGGGAACTATATTGCCAGTAAGGCCGGTATTTATCTTCTCTGTCCCTAACACTTTGGAACTCTCGCCCAGGCATGCTAATCGTCTTGCGTTGTCTCTACCATCTAGCTCCATTACCTTTATGAGTTATAAACTCTAGGCCGCACTGCTAGGCTTCCTGTTCCAGGACCCATCTCTGATCGATCATACAGTTCTTTCGGTCACTTCTTTTCCACTTTTCTTTAGGATCTCACTATCTCTTAGCTCGGTCTCCACTCACATTAGGTACACTCATGTTATCACTTTTCTCTAGGATCTCGCTATCTCTTAGCTCGGTCTCCTCTCACATTAGGTACACCCATGTTATCACTTTTATCTAGGATCTCGCTATCTCTTAGCTCAGTCTCCTCTCACATTAGGTACACCCATGTTATCACTTTTCTCTAGGATCTCGCTATCTCTTAGCTCGGTGTCCTCTCACATTAGGGTACCGTCACACTGAAACGACGCTGCAGCGATACGACAACGATGTCGATCGCTGCAGCGTCGCTGTGTGGTCGCTGGAGAGCTGTCACACAGACAGCTCTCCAGCGACCAACGATCCCGAAGTCCCCTGGTAACCAGGGTAAACATCGGGTTACTAAGCACAGGGCCACGCTTAGTAACCCGATGTTTACCCTGGTTACCAGCGTAAACGTAAAAAAACAAACACTACATACTTACCTTCCGTGTCTGTCCTCCGGCGCTGTGCTTTCCTCTGCACTGTCAGCGCCGGCCAGCCGTAAAGCAGAGCGGTGACGTCACCGCTGTGCTTTCCGGCTGGCCGGCGCTCACAGCCAGTGCAGAGAAGCACCGCGCCGGTGGACAGACACGGAATGTAAGTATGTAGTGTTTGTTTTTTTACGTTTACGCTGGTAACCAGGGTAAACATCGGGTTACTAAGCGCGGCCCTGCGCTTAGTAACGCGATGTTTACCCTGGTTACCAGTGAAGACATCCCTGAATCGGCGTCACACACGCCGATTCAACGATGTCAGCGGGAGATCCAGCGACGAAAGAAAGTTTCAAACGATCTGCTACGACGTACGATTCTCAGCGGGGTCCCTGATCGCAGTAGCGTGTCAGACACAGCGAGATCGTAACGATATCGCTGGAACGTCATGGATCGTGCCGTCCTAGCGATCAAAGTGCCACTGTGTGACGTTACCCTTAGGTACACCCATGTTATCACTTTTCTCTAGGATCTCGCTATCTCTTAGCTCGGTCTCCTCTCACATTAGGTACACCCATGTTATCACTTTTCTCTAGGATCTCACTATCTTACAGCTCGGTCTCCTCTCACATTAGGTACACCCATGTTATCACTTTTCTCTAGGATCTCACTATCTCTTAGCCCAGTCTCCTCTCACATTAGGTACACCCATGTTATCACTTTTCTCTAGGATCTCACTATCTCTTAGCCCAGTCTCCTCTCACAGTAGGGTACCGTCACACAGTGCCATTTCGATCGCTACGACGGTACGATTCGTGACGTTCCAGCGATATCGTTACGATATCGCTGTGTCTGACACACAGCAGCGATCAGGGATCCTGCTGAGAATCGTACGTCGTAGCAGATCGTATGGAACTTTCTTTCGTCGCTGGATCTCCCGCTGTCATCGCTGGATCGGTGTGTGTGACACCGATTTAGCGATGCGATCTAGCGATGCGTTCGCTTGTGACCAGGGTAAACATCGGGTTCCTAAGCGCAGGGCCGCGCTTAGTAACCCAATGTTTACCCTGGTTACCAGCGTAAATGTAAAAAAAAAACAAACAGCACATACTTACATTCCGGTGTCAGTCAGGTCCCTTGCCGTCTGCTTCCCGCACTCACTGACTGCCGGCCGTAAAGTGAAAGCAGAGCACAGCGGTGACTCACCGCTGTGCTGTGCTTTCACTTTACGGCCGGCAGTCACTGAGTGCGGGAAGCAGACGGCAAGGGACAGACACCGGAATGTAAGTATGTGCTGTTTGTTTTTTTTTACACTGGTAACCAGGGTAAACATCGGGTTACTAAGCGCGGTCCTGCGCTTAGTAACCCGATGTTTACCCTGGTTACCCGGGGACCTCGGCATCGTTGGTCGCTGGAGAGCTGTCTGTGTGACAGCTCCCCAGCGACCACACTACGATTTACCTACGATCACGGCCAGGTCGTATCGCTGGTCGTGATCGTAGGTAAATCGTATAGTGTGACGGTACCCTTAGGTACACCCATGTTATCACTTTTCTCTAGGATCTCACTATCTCTTAGCTCGGTGTCCTCTCACATTAGGTACACCCATGTTATCACTTTTCTCTAGGATCTCGCTATCTCTTAGCTCGGTGTCCTCTCAAATTAGGTACACCCATGTTATCACTTTTCTCTAGGATCTCACTATCTCTTAGCTCGGTCTCCTCTCACAATTGGTACAACCATGTTATCACTTTTCTCTAGGATCTCACTATCTCTTAGCCCAGTCTCCTCTCACATTAGGTACACCCATGTTATCACTTTTCTCTAGGATCTCACTATCTCTTAGCCCGGTCTCCTCTCACATTAGGTACATCCAAGAAGGGGGTCATTATACCAGGAAGGGGCCCAGGATGGGGGACATCCTTACTGGACGGAGACTGGATGGGGACATTATACTAAATAGGGACCCAGGATAAGGAACATTATTACTGGAAGGAGAATGGATGGGGACATTATACCAGGATGGGGGACATTATACTAGGAAGGGGCCCAGGATGGGGCACATTATTTCTGGAAGGAGAATGGATGGGGACATTATACCAGGATGGGGGACATTATACTATGAAGGGGCCCAGGATGGTGGACATCCTTACTGGAAGGGGACTGGATGGGAACATTATACTAAATAGGGACCCAGGATGAGGAACATTATTACTGGAAGGAGAATGGATGGGGACATTATACTAGGATGGGGGACATTATACTAGGAAGGGGCCCAGGAAGGTGGACATCCTTACTGGAAGGGGACATTATACCAGGACGGGGGACATTATATTAAGTAATGACCCAGAATGAGAAACATTATTTCTGGAAGGAGAATGGATGGAGACATTATACCAGGATGGGGGACATTATACTAGGAAAGGGTCCAGGATGGGGAACGTTATTACTGGAAGGAAAATGGATGGGGATATTATACCAGGATGTGGAACATTATACTATGAAGGGGACCAGGATGGTGGACATCCTTACTGGAAGGGGACATCATACCAGGATGGGGGACATTATAATAAGTAGGGACCCAGGATGGGTAACATTATTACTGGAGGGCGAAAGGATGAGGACATTATACCAAGCTGGGGGACATTATACTAGGTAGGGACCTAGGATGGCAAACATTACTGGAAGGAGAATGGATGGGAACATTATGCCAGGATCAAATCGGGGACATTATACTAGGAAGGGGCCCAGGATGGGGCACATTATTTCTGGAAGGAGAATGGATGGGGACATTACACCAGGATGGGGGACATTATACTAGGAAGGGCCCAGGATGGTGGACATCCTTACTGGAAGGGGACTGGATGGGGACATTATACTAAATAGGGACCCAGGATGAGGAACATTATTACTGGAAGGAGAATGGATGGGGACATTATACCAGGATGGGGGACATTATACTATGAAGGGGCCCAGGATGGTGGACATCCTTACTGGAAGGGGACTGGATGGGAACATTATACTAAATAGGGACCCAGGATGAGGAACATTATTACTGGAAGGAGAATGGATGGGGACATTATACCAGGATGGGGGACATTATACTAGGAAGGGGCCCAGGAAGGTGGACATCCTTACTGGAAGGGGACATTATACCAGGACGGGGGACATTATATTAAGTAGTGACCCAGAATGAGGAACATTATTACTGGAAGGAGAATGGATGGAGACATTATACCAGAATGGGGGACATTATACTAGGAAGGGGCTCAGGATGGTGGACATCCTTACTGGGAGGGGACATTATACGAGGACGGGGGACATTATACTAAGTAGGGACCCAGGATGAGGAACATTATTACTGGAAGGAGAATGGATGGGGACATTATACCAGGATGGGGGGCATTATACTAGGAAGGGGCCCAGGATGGTGGACATCCTTACTGGGAGGGGACATTATACGAGGACGGGGGACATTATACTAAGTAGGGACCCAGGATGGGGAACATTATTACTGGAAGGAGAATGGATGGGGATATTATACCAGGATGTGGGACATTATACTATCAAGGGGACCAGGATGGTGAACATCCTTACTGGAAAGGGACATTATACCAGGACGGGGGACATTATACTAAGTAGGGACCCAGGATGGGGAACATTATTACTGGAGGGAGAATGGATAAGGACATTATACCAGGATGGGGGACATTATACTAGGTAGGGACCTAGGATGGGGAACTTCATTACTGGAAGGAGAATGGATGGGTACATTATGCCAGGATGGGGGACATTATACTAGGAAGGGGCCCAGGATGGGGACATATATTACTGGAAGGAACCAGGATGAGTGACAATAATACAGGATGGGGGACATTAGTACATTACGAGGTGGGAGGCAACACATATGTCTTTACACGATTCAGAATGCTACAAGGACCCAGGTCCAAATTTTGCACTAGGGTCCATTGGACTCTAGTTACGCCACTGCATGCCCAAAAATGTTGGCAACTACACCGCTTGTCATGTGTTGCATAATTAAGAGTGTAGATATAATTGACACTGGATAAAAGCAAAAAATGTTCCTATTCACTGACAGCAAGCAGAAATATTGAAAACATGAAGGAATGAAAACTCTAAATAAATCAGAAAGTTCCAGAACTGTTCATTCCGCGTTGATTAAACTTAATTGACATAAATAACCTTCCATTCTTCCTCCCACTAGGTGACATGATCCTGCTTTATGTACATTCCCGGCACAATGTGACAATCAGACCACATTACATGGTGGCAACCGCAAGAAATGTCGCTGCTGGGTTCATCTATCAGGAATAAGGAAGCTATGAGGGCAGGCGGCGGACCCAGCGGTTCACTATGAACACCATTCAATATATTTAACCCCTTCCTCAACAACCTGCAAAAAGTTGCAAGAACTTTTAATTTCAGGGTCCATGTTGGTGAAATAGTATTTTTTTCTTTTTAGCAAATAAATGTACAAATTTAATAAATACTAGTAATAATAATTAAAATCTTCTATCGCTTAATAAAAAAATTGTCTGCCTACCTGCAGAGAAGTGAGAGGACGGTGGGTGAGTAGCGGCAGCGCCCCGTGTCTCGCTCCCTCTCTGTCCCCTGCCACTTGTCGGAGTAGCGTGGAATGACAGATATGCGCTGGCTTTTCCCAGGGCTGAGTGATACCAGTGACGTGCAGACAGCATCGAAGCTGACACATTTCTTCCATGTCTGAACACGGCAAGGAGAAAAAAAACATCACCGGGATAAGGGAAAAATATCTCCAAATCATAGGATTCAGCAGGGAGGATGAGCCGGGCGAACACCTGGGTATATGGCAGAATAAGGGGCGCACCAGGATCAGTAATGTAGTGTATGTACCCAGTGACTCCACCAGCAGAATAGTGAGTGCAGCTCTGGGGTATAATACAGGATGTAACTCCGGATCAGTAGTGTAATGTATGTACACAGTGGCTGCACCAGCAGAATAGTGAGTGCAGCTCTGGGGTATAATACAGGATGTAACTCAGGATCAGTAATGTAATGTATGTACACAGTGACTGCACCAGCAGAATAGTGAGTGCAGCTCTGGGGTATAATACAGGATGTAACTCCGGATCAGTAGTGTAATGTATGTACACAGTGGCTGCACCAGCAGAATAGTGAGTGCAGCTCTGGGGTATAATACAGGATGTAACTCCGGATCAGTAGTGTAATGTATGTACACAGTGACTGCACCAGCAGAATAGTGAGTGCAGCTCTGGGGTATAATACAGGATGTAACTCAGGATCAGTACAGGATCAGTAATGTATGTACACAGTGACTGCACCAGCAGAATAGTGAGTGCAGCTCTGGGGTATAATACAGGATGTAACTCAAGATCAGTACAGGATCAGTAATGTAATGTATGTACACAGTGACTGCACCAGCAGAATAGTGAGTGCAGCTCTGGAGTATAATACAGGATGTAACTCAGGATCAGTTCAGGATCAGTAATGTAATGCATGTACACAGTGACTGCACCAGCAGAATAGTGAGTGCAGCTCTGGGGTATAATACAGGATGTAACTCAGGATCAGTACAGGATCAGTAATGTAATGTATGTACCCAGTGACTCCACCAGCAGAATAGTGAGTGCAGCTCTGGGGTATAATACAGTATGTAACTCAGGATCAGTAATATAATGTATGTACACAGTGACTGCACCAGCAGAATAGTGAGTGCAGCTCTGGAGTATAATACAGGATGTAACTCAGGATCAGTACAGGATCAGTAATGTAATGTATGTACACAGTGACTGCACCAGCAGAATAGTGAGTGCAGCTCTGGAGTATAATACAGGATGTAACTCGGGATCAGTACAGGATCAGTAATGTAATGTATATACACAGTGACTCCACCAGCAGAATAGTGAGTGCAGCTCTGGAGTATAATACAGGATGTAACTCAGGATCAGTACAGGATCAGTAATGTAATGTATGTACACAGTGACTGCACCAGCAGAATAGTGAGTGCAGCTCTGGGGTATAATACAGGATGTAACTCAGGATCAGTACAGGATCAGTAATGTAATGTATGTACACAGTGACTGCACCAGCAGAATAGTGAGTGCAGCTCTGGGGTATAATACAGGATGTAACTCAGGATCAGTAATGTAATGTATGTGCACAGTGACTGCACCAGCAGAATAGTGAGTGTAGCTCTGGGGTATAATACAGGATGTAACTCAGGATCAGTAATGTAATGTATGTACACAGTGACTGGACCAGCAGAATAGTGAGTGCAGCTCTGGAGTATAATACAGGATGTAACTCAGGATCAGTACAGGATCAGTAATGTAATGTATGTACACAGTGACTGGACCAGCAGAATAGTGAGTGCAGCTCTGGGGTATAATACAGGACGTAACTCAGGATCAGTACAGGATCAGTAATGTATGTACACAGGGCTGCCACTAGAAATTTCGGGGCCCCATACTGGCAAAATTTTCGGGGCCCCCTTGAGACTCCGCCCAGGCTCCACCCCAGCCCCGCCTCCAGGCTCCACCCCAGCCCCACCTCCAGGCTCCACCCCTCGAACTGTCCACAGTCCCACCGCTATCTCTTGGAAAATCTCCACTTCTCACCTATCGCACATTGACAGTTCCCATCACCAGATCACACATATAGCCGGCAGCTTTTGTTTTGGCCAAAAGATTTTTTAAGCCGCCACCAGAACACGGTTAACACTTTTGGCCGGGCCCTACTCTACTGTAACCTACTAAATATTTGTTAAAATATGCAATACAATTTAGGTATATTTTTATTTATTTTTCAATTTTTAAAATGACCTATAATACTACATACAAGGAACAAATACCACAGCACTATGACCAGATGACATATTACCACCACAGTGACCGAATAATATCAAATACAAGGAACAAATACCACCACATCATGACCAGACCACATATTACCACCAATGACTGAATAGTACAATACTGATCAGTAATAAAAAAAAACAAAACACAATACTATCACCATCAGTGCCATTATACACAGGAGATCTGTACTTAGTATGCAGTGTCTGTGTACAGGTAATACAGTGATCACCGGTGACATTATACACAGGACCTCTGTATATAGTATACAGTGTATAGTGTCAGTGTATAGTTAACACTGACTCACCAGTGACGTCTCTAGGTGAAGTCCTTCATCTTTCATCCAGCACAGACCGCCATCATTTCTTCCAGCCAGGACGCGTCTCTGCAGAAAACAACACAGTTATCTCGAGTTCCACTTGCAGAACACATTACTTAATTTTCACAGCCTCTACATTACACCACATAAAGAAGGTGACATAGCATCACTCTGCACAGTAACAGGACCTCCCCCCATTTAAAACAGTATACTCAAAAAATAAAATAAATACATCACTGCAGTAATAATATCCCTTAATTAGCCCCTATGGTAATATTCGCCATCCTAGCCCCCGTGTGTCTCATTGCAGGCTCCAGCCATATGTTCTCCCATCCTGCCCTCATGAGTATCCATTCTGCCCCATATGATCTCCCCATCCTGCCCCATCTGTCTCCAATCCTGCCCCATCTGTCTCCATTCTGCCCCATCTGTTTCCAATCCTGCCCCATCTGTGTCCAGCACTCTGCCCCATCTGTGTCCAGCACTCTGCCCCATCTGTTTCCAATCCTGCCCCATCTGTGTCCAGCACTCTGCCCCATCTGTGTCCAGCACTCTGCCCCATCTGTGTCCAATCCTGCCCCATCTGTGTCCAGCACTCTGCCCCATCTGTGTCCAATCCTGCCCCATCTGTGTCCAGCACTCTGCCCCATCTGTGTCCAATCCTGCCCCATCTGTGTCCAGCACTCTGCCTCATCTGTGTCCAATCCTGCCCCATCTGTGTCCAGCACTCTGCCCCATCTGTGTCCAATCCTGCCCCATCTGTGTCAAGCACTCTGCCCCATCTGTGTCCAATCCTGCCCCATTTGTGTCCAATCCTGCCCCATCTGTGTCCAGCACTCTGCCCCATCTGTGTCCAACACTCTGCCCCATCTGTGTCCAGCATATCTGCCCCATCTGTGTCCAGCACTCTGCCCCATCTGTGTCCAGCACTCTGCCCCATCTGTTTCCAATCCTGCCCCATCTGTGTCCAGCACTCTGCCCCATCTGTGTCCAATCCTGCCCCATCTGTGTCCAGCACTCTGCCCCATCTGTTTCCCAACCTGCCCCATCTGTGTCCAGCACTCTGCCCCATCTGTTTCCAGCACTCTGCCCCATCTGTCTCCAATCCTGCCCCATCTGTGTCCAGCACTCTGCCCCATCTGTCTCCAATCCTGCCCCATCTGTGTCCAGCACTCTGCCCCATCTGTGTCCAGCACTCTGCCCCATCTGTGTCCAATCCTGCCCCATCTGTGTCCAGCACTTTGCCCCATCTGTGTCCAATCCTGCCCCATCTGTGTCCAGCACTCTGCCCCATCTGTGTCCAATCCTGCCCCATCTGTGTCCAGCACTCTGCCCCATCTGTGTCCAATCCTGCCCCATCTGTGTCCAGCACTCTGCCCCATCTGTGTCCAATCCTGCCCCATCTGTGTCCAATCCTGCCCCATCTGTGTCCAGCACTCTGCCCCATCTGTGTCCAGCACTCTGCCCCATCTGTGTCCAATCCTGCCCCATCTGTGTCCAGCACTCTGCCCCATCTGTGTCCAATCCTGCCCCATCTGTGTCCAGCACTCTGCCCCATCTGTGTCCAATCCTGCCCCATCTGTGTCCAGCACTCTGCCTCATCTGTGTCCAATCCTGCCCCATCTGTGTCCAGCACTCTGCCCCATCTGTGTCCAATCCTGCCCCATCTGTGTCAAGCACTCTGCCCCATCTGTGTCCAATCCTGCCCCATTTGTGTCCAATCCTGCCCCATCTGTGTCCAGCACTCTGCCCCATCTGTGTCCAGCACTCTGCCCCATCTGTGTCCAGCATATCTGCCCCATCTGTGTCCAGCACTCTGCCCCATCTGTGTCCAGCACTCTGCCCCATCTGTTTCCAATCCTGCCCCATCTGTGTCCAGCACTCTGCCCCATCTGTGTCCAATCCTGCCCCATCTGTGTCCAGCACTTTGCCCCATCTGTTTCCAATCCTGCCCCATCTGTGTCCAGCACTCTGCCCCATCTGTTTCCAGCACTCTGCCCCATCTGTCTCCAATCCTGCCCCATCTGTGTCCAGCACTCTGCCCCATCTGTGTCCAGCACTCTGCCCCATCTGTCTCCAATCCTGCCCCATCTGTGTCCAGCACTCTGCCCCATCTGTGTCCAGCACTCTGCCCCATCTGTGTCCAATCCTGCCCCATCTGTGCCAGCACTTTGCCCCATCTGTGTCCAATCCTGCCCCATCTGTGTCCAGCACTCTGCCCCATCTGTGTCCAATCCTGCCCCATCTGTGTCCAGCACTCTGCCCCATCTGTGTCCAATCCTGCCCCATCTGTGTCCAGCACTCTGCCCCATCTGTGTCCAATCCTGCCCCATCTGTGTCCAGCACTCTGCCCCATCTGTTTCCAATCCTGCCCCATCTGTGTCCAGCACTCTGCCCCATCTGTTTCCAGCACTCTGCCCCATCTGTCTCCAATCCTGCCCCATCTGTGTCCAGCACTCTGCCCCATCTGTGTCCAGCACTCTGCCCCATCTGTGTCCAGCATATCTGCCCCATCTGTGTCCAGCACTCTGCCCCATCTGTGTCCAGCACTCTGCCCCATCTGTTTCCAATCCTGCCCCATCTGTGTCCAGCACTCTGCCCCATCTGTGTCCAATCCTGCCCCATCTGTGTCCAGCACTCTGCCCCATCTGTTTCCAATCCTGCCCCATCTGTGTCCAGCACTCTGCCCCATCTGTTTCCAGCACTCTGCCCCATCTGTCTCCAATCCTGCCCCATCTGTGTCCAGCACTCTGCCCCATCTGTGTCCAGCACTCTGCCCCATCTGTCTCCAATCCTGCCCCATCTGTGTCCAGCACTCTGCCCCATCTGTGTCCAGCACTCTGCCCCATCTGTGTCCAATCCTGCCCCATCTGTGTCCAGCACTTTGCCCCATCTGTGTCCAATCCTGCCCCATCTGTGTCCAGCACTCTGCCCCATCTGTGTCCAATCCTGCCCCATCTGTGTCCAGCACTCTGCCCCATCTGTGTCCAATCCTGCCCCATCTGTGTCCAGCACTCTGCCCCATCTGTGTCCAATCCTGCCCCATCTGTGTCCAATCCTGCCCCATCTGTGTCCAGCACTCTGCCCCATCTGTGTCCAGCACTCTGCCCCATCTGTGTCCAGCACTCTGCCCCATCTGTGTCCAATCCTGCCCCATCTGTGTCCAGCACTCTGCCCCATCTGTGTCCAATCCTGCCCCATCTGTGTCCAGCACTCTGCCTCATCTGTGTCCAATCCTGCCCCATCTGTGTCCAGCACTCTGCCCCATCTGTGTCCAATCCTGCCCCATCTGTGTCAAGCACTCTGCCCCATCTGTGTCCAATCCTGCCCCATTTGTGTCCAATCCTGCCCCATCTGTGTCCAGCACTCTGCCCCATCTGTGTCCAGCACTCTGCCCCATCTGTGTCCAGCATATCTGCCCCATCTGTGTCCAGCACTCTGCCCCATCTGTGTCCAGCACTCTGCCCCATCTGTTTCCAATCCTGCCCCATCTGTGTCCAGCACTCTGCCCCATCTGTGTCCAATCCTGCCCCATCTGTGTCCAGCACTCTGCCCCATCTGTTTCCAATCCTGCCCCATCTGTGTCCAGCACTCTGCCCCATCTGTTTCCAGCACTCTGCCCCATCTGTCTCCAATCCTGCCCCATCTGTGTCCAGCACTCTGCCCCATCTGTGTCCAGCACTCTGCCCCATCTGTCTCCAATCCTGCCCCATCTGTGTCCAGCACTCTGCCCCATCTGTGTCCAGCACTCTGCCCCATCTGTGTCCAATCCTGCCCCATCTGTGTCCAGCACTTTGCCCCATCTGTGTCCAATCCTGCCCCATCTGTGTCCAGCACTCTGCCCCATCTGTGTCCAATCCTGCCCCATCTGTGTCCAGCACTCTGCCCCATCTGTGTCCAATCCTGCCCCATCTGTGTCCAGCACTCTGCCCCATCTGTGTCCAATCCTGCCCCATCTGTGTCCAATCCTGCCCCATCTGTGTCCAGCACTCTGCCCCATCTGTGTCCAGCACTCTGCCCCATCTGTGTCCAGCATATCTGCCCCATCTGTGTCCAGCACTCTGCCCCATCTGTGTCCAGCACTCTGCCCCATCTGTTTCCAATCCTGCCCCATCTGTGTCCAGCACTCTGCCCCATCTGTGTCCAATCCTGCCCCATCTGTGTCCAGCACTCTGCCCCATCTGTTTCCAATCCTGCCCCATCTGTGTCCAGCACTCTGCCCCATCTGTTTCCAGCACTCTGCCCCATCTGTCTCCAATCCTGCCCCATCTGTGTCCAGCACTCTGCCCCATCTGTGTCCAATCCTGCCCCATCTGTGTCCAGCACTCTGCCCCATCTGTCTCCAATCCTGCCCCATCTGTGTCCAGCACTCTGCCCCATCTGTGTCCAATCCTGCCCCATCTGTGTCCAGCACTCTGCCCCATCTGTCTCCAATCCTGCCCCATCTGTGTCCAGCACTCTGCCCCATCTGTGTCCAGCACTCTGCCCCATCTGTGTCCAATCCTGCCCCATCTGTGTCCAGCACACTGCCTCATCTGTGTCCAGCACTCTGCCCCATCTGTGTCCAGCACTCTGCCCCATCTGTGTCCAGCACTCTGCCCCATCTGTGTCCAGCATATCTGCCCCATCTGTGTCCAGCATATCTGCCCCATCTGTGTCCAGCACTCTGCCCCATCTGTGTCCAGCACTCTGCCCCATCTGTGTCCAATCCTGCCCCATCTGTGTCCAGCACTCTGCCCCATCTGTGTCCAATCCTGCCCCATCTGTGTCCAATCCTGCCCCATCTGTGTCCAGCACTCTGCCCCATCTGTGTCCAGCACTCTGCCCCATCTGTGTCCAATCCTGCCCCATCTGTGTCCAGCACTCTGCCCCATCTGTGTCCAATCCTGCCCCATCTGTGTCCAGCACTCTGCCCCATCTGTGTCCAATCCTGCCCCATCTGTGTCCAGCACTCTGCCTCATCTGTGTCCAATCCTGCCCCATCTGTGTCCAGCACTCTGCCCCATCTGTGTCCAATCCTGCCCCATCTGTGTCAAGCACTCTGCCCCATCTGTGTCCAATCCTGCCCCATTTGTGTCCAATCCTGCCCCATCTGTGTCCAGCACTCTGCCCCATCTGTGTCCAGCACTCTGCCCCATCTGTCTCCAATCCTGCCCCATCTGTGTCCAGCACTCTGCCCCATCTGTGTCCAGCACTCTGCCCCATCTGTGTCCAATCCTGCCCCATCTGTGTCCAGCACTTTGCTCCATCTGTGTCCAATCCTGCCCCATCTGTGTCCAGCACTCTGCCCCATCTGTGTCCAATCCTGCCCCATCTGTGTCCAGCACTCTGCCCCATCTGTGTCCAATCCTGCCCCATCTGTGTCCAGCACTCTGCCCCATCTGTGTCCAATCCTGCCCCATCTGTGTCCAATCCTGCCCCATCTGTGTCCAGCACTCTGCCCCATCTGTGTCCAGCACTCTGCCCCATCTGTGTCCAGCATATCTGCCCCATCTGTGTCCAGCACTCTGCCCCATCTGTGTCCAGCACTCTGCCCCATCTGTTTCCAATCCTGCCCCATCTGTGTCCAGCACTCTGCCCCATCTGTGTCCAATCCTGCCCCATCTGTGTCCAGCACTCTGCCCCATCTGTTTCCAATCCTGCCCCATCTGTGTCCAGCACTCTGCCCCATCTGTTTCCAGCACTCTGCCCCATCTGTCTCCAATCCTGCCCCATCTGTGTCCAGCACTCTGCCCCATCTGTCTCCAATCCTGCCCCATCTGTGTCCAGCACTCTGCCCCATCTGTGTCCAGCACTCTGCCCCATCTGTGTCCAATCCTGCCCCATCTGTGTCCAGCACACTGCCTCATCTGTGTCCAGCACTCTGCCCCATCTGTGTCCAGCACTCTGCCCCATCTGTGTCCAGCACTCTGCCCCATCTGTGTCCAGCATATCTGCCCCATCTGTGTCCAGCATATCTGCCCCATCTGTGTCCAGCACTCTGCCCCATCTGTGTCCAGCACTCTGCCCCATCTGTGTCCAGCACTCTGCCCCATCTGCGTCCAGCACTCTGCCCCATCTGTGTCCAGCACTCTGCCCCATCTGTGTCCAGCATATCTGCCCCATCTGTGTCCAGCATATCTGCCCCATCTCTGTCCAGCACTCTGCCCCATCTCTGTCCAGCACTCTGCCCCATCTCTGTCCAGCACTCTGCCCCATCTCTTCCCAGCACTCTGCCCCATCTCTGTCCAGCACTCTGCCCCATCTCTGTCCAGTACTCTGCCCCATCTCTGTCCAGCACTCTGCCCCATCTCTGTCCAGCACTCTGCCCCATCTCTGTCCAGCACTCTGCCCCATCTCTTCCCAGCACTCTGCCCCATCTCTGTCCAGCACTCTGCCCCATCTCTATCCAGCACTCTGCCCCATCTCTGTCCAGCACTCTGCCCCATCTCTGTCCAGCACTCTGCCCAGCACTCTGCCCCATCTCTGTCCAGCACTCTGCCCCATCTCTGTCCAGCACTCTGCCCCATCTCTGTCCAGCACTCTGCCCCATCTCTGTCCAGCACTCTGCCCCATCTCTGTCCAGCACTCTGCCCCATCTCTGTCCAGCACTCTGCCCAGCACTCTGCCCCATCTCTGTCCAGCACTCTGCCCCATCTCTGTCCAGCACTCTGCCCCATCTCTTCCCAGCACTCTGCCCCATCTCTTTCCAGCACTCTGCCCCATCTCTGTCCAGCACTCTGCCCCATCTCTGTCCAGCGTTTTGCCCCTGTGTCCAGCGTTCTTCCCTGGGCCCCCGGATCGCCGCTCTTAAGAAAAAAAAAAAAAAGAAGTTCTTCTTACCTGGCAGCGCTCCTGAGGCGGGCGAAGTCTCCACGCAGCTGCAGCGTGCATGCACTCGCCGGCGACTGACAATGATGTCAGACGCCGGCGACATGCACGCACGCTGCGGCTGACGTCAGCGCCTGCCAGCCTCAGATTGGCTCGCGGCGCCGCGGCTGTTAACTATTGACGTGCAGGCCCGCGCCCGCACGTCAATAGCTTTAAACAGCTGCAGCGTCGGCGCTAAGGGCCCGGATCAGCCCTTAGGGCCCTATGGTAATATTCGCCATCCTAGCCCCCGTGTGTCTCATTGCAGGCTCCAGCCATATGTTCTCCCATCCTGCCCTCATGAGTATCCATTCTGCCCCATATGATCTCCCCATCCTGCCCCATCTGTCTCCATCGTATCCATCCTGCCCCATCTGTTTCCAATCCTGCCCCATCTGTGTCCAGCACTCTGCCCCATCTGTTTCCAATCCTGCCCCATCTGTGTCCAGCACTCTGCCCCATCTGTGTCCAGCACTCTGCCCCATCTGTGTCCAATCCTGCCCCATCTGTGTCCAGCACTCTGCCCCATCTGTGTCCAATCCTGCCCCATCTGTGTCCAGCACTCTGCCCCATCTGTGTCCAGCACTCTGCCCCATCTGTGTCCAATCCTGCCCCATCTGTGTCCAGCACTCTGCCCCATCTGTGTCCAATCCTGCCCCATCTGTGTCCAGCATATCTGCCCTATCTGTGTCCAGCATATCTGCCCCATCTGTGTCCAGCACTCTGCCCCAATGATGTCAGACGCCGGCGACATGCACGCACGCTGCGGCTGACGTCAGCGCCTGCCAGCTTCAGATTGGCTGGCGGCGCCGCGGCTGTTAACTATTGACGTGCGGGCCCGCGCCCGCACGTCAATAGCTTTAAACAGCTGCAGCATCGGCGCTAAGGGCCCGGTTCAGCCTGCGGCTGCCGGTAGGGGCCCGGTGAGCAGATAAGACGGGGCCCGATGCGGGCCCCCTCTGCTCACCGGGCCCCATACGCCAGTCATGGCCGTCATGCCCTGATGGCGGCCCTGTATGTACACAGTGACTGCACCAGCAGAATAGTGAGTGCAGCTTTGAGGTATAATACAGGATGTAACTCAGGATCAGTACAGGATCAGTAATGTAATGTATGTGCACAGTGACTGCACCAGCAGAATAGTGAGTGCAGCTCTGGAGTATAATACAGGATGTAACTCAGGATCAGTACAGGATCAGTAATGTAATGTATGTACACAGTGACTGCACCAGCAGAATAGTGAGTGCAGCTCTGGAGTATAATACAGGATGTAACTCAGGATCAGTACAGGATCAGTAATGTAATCTATGTACACAGTGACTGAACCAGCAGAATAGTGAGTGCAGCTCTGGGGTATAATACAGGATGTAACTCAGGACCAGTACAGGATCAGTAATATAATGTATGTACACAGTGACTGCACCAGCAGAATAGTGAGTGCAGCTCTGGGGTATAATACAGGATGTAACTCAGGACCAGTACAGGATCAGTAATGTAATGTATGTAAACAGTGACTCCACCAGCATAGTGAGTGCAGCTCTGGTGTATAATACAGAATGTAACTCAGGATCACTAGTGTGATGTATGTACACAGTGACTGCACCAGCAGAATAGTGAGTGCAGCTCTGGAGTATAATACAGGATGTAACTCAGGATCAGTACAGGATAAGTAATGTAATGTATGTAAACAGTGACTGCACCAGCAGAATAGTGAGTGTAGCTCTGAAGTATAATACATGATGTAACTCAGGATCAGTACAGGATAAGTAATGTAATGTATGTACACAGTGACTGCACCAGCAGAATAGTGAGTGCAGCTCTGGAGTATAATACATGATGTAACTCAGGATCAGTACAGGATAAGTAATGTAATGTATGTACACAGTGACTGCACCAGCAGAATATTGAGTGCAGCTCTGGGGTATAATACAGGATGTCACTCAGGATCAGTAATGTAATGTATGCACACAGTGACTCCACCAGCAGAATAGTGAGTGCAGCTCTGGAGTATAATACAGGATGTAACTCAGGATCAGTACAGGATCAGTAATGTAATGTATGTACACAGTGACTGCACCATTAGAATAGTGAGTGCAGCTCTGGGGTATAATAAAGGATGTAACTCAGGATCAGTAATGTAATGTATGTACACAGTGACTGCACCAGCAGAATAGTGAGTGCAGCTCTGGAGTATAATACAGGATGTAACTCAGGATCAGTAATGTAATGTATGTACACAGTGACTGGACCAGCAGAATAGTGAGTGCAGCTCTGGGGTATAATACAGGATGTAACGCAGGATCAGTAATGTAATGTATGTACACAGTGACTGCACCAGCAGAATAGTGAGTGCAGCCAGTGGCGTAGGAAGGGGGGTGCGGGGGGGCGGGCCGCCCCGGGCGGCACACTGCGGGGGGCGGGTCACCGGGCCGCGGTCGGCGCTGCAGGAGGAGGAAAAAAAAAAAAAAAAAAAGATGTGTGCCCTTTAAATCTTCGGGCGCCCCCCCATGCCAGCGCTAATACTCACCTCTCCTGGTTCCTGCGGCTGCGCGGTAGCTGCAGCGTCTTCAGTGCTCTCTGACTCTGCGACGTCTCAGGGCAGAGGGCGCGATGACGTCATCACTGCGCGCTCAGCCTCTCTGTCCTGAGCGTTGCAGAGCCGGAGAGACATTGAGTGCACCGGACCTGCGCTGGGAACGGGAGAGGTGAGGATTTTACTTTTTTTTTTTCTTTGTCTGACTCTGTCTGTCTGGGGGCAATGCTGGAGACCCTGGGGCAGATTTCTGGACAGACTGGGGCAGATTTCTGGACAGACTGGGGCAGATTTCTGGACAGACTGGGGCAGATTTCTGGACAGACTGGGGCAATGCTGGACACTGGGGCAGATCGCTGAACACACTGGGGGCAATGCTGGACGCACTGGGGCAATGCTGGAGACCCTGGGGCAGATTTCTGGACACACTGTGGGCAATGCTGGACACACTAGGGGCAATGCAGGACACACTGGGGCAGATTGCTGGACACGCTGGGGCAATGCTGGACACTGGGGCAGATTGCTGGACACACTGGGGGCAATGCTGGACACACTGGGGGCAATGCTGGACACACTGGGGCAATGCTGGGCACACTGGGGCAGATTGCTGGACACACTGGGGGCAATGCTGGACACACTGGGGGCAATGCTGGACATACTGGGGCAATGCTGGGCACACTGGGGCAGATTGCTGGGCACACTAGGGCAGATTGCTGGACACACTGGGGCAATGCTGGACACTGGGGCAGATTGCTGGACACACTGGGGGCAATGCTGGACACACTGGGGCAATGCTGTAGACCCTGGGGCAGATTGCTGGACACACTGGGGCAATGCTGGACACTGGGGCAGATTGCTGGACACACTGGGGGCAATGCTGGACACCCTGGGGCAATGCTGGAGACCCTGAGGCAGATTTCTGGACACACTGCGGGCAATGCTGGACACACTGGGGGCAATGCAGGACACACTGGGGCAATGCTGGACACACTGGGGCAGATTGCTGGACACACTGGGGGTAATATGCTGGACACACTGGGGCAGATTGCTGGACAACCTGGGGGTAATATGCTGGACACACTGGGGGTAATATGCTGGACACACTGGGGCAGATTGCTGGACACACTGGGGGCAATATGCTGGACACACTGGGGCAATGCTGGAGACCCTGGGGCAGATTTCTGGACACACTGGGGGCAATGCTGGACACACTGGGGGCAATGCAGGACACACTGGGGCAATGCTGGACACACTGGGGCAGATTGCTGGACATACTGGGGCAGATTGCTGGACACACTGGGGGTAATATGCTGGACACACTGGGGCAGATTGCTGGACAACCTGGGGGTAATATGCTGGACACACTGGGGGTAATATGCTGGACACACTGGGGCAGATTGCTGGACAACCTGGGGGTAATATGCTGGACACACTGGCGGTAATATGCTGGACACACTGGGGCAGATTGCTGGACAACCTGGGGGTAATATGCTGGACACTCTGGGGGTAATATGCTGGACACACTGGGGCAGATTGCTGGACACACTGGGGCAGATTGCTGGACACACTGGGGCAGATTGCTGGACACACTGGGGGCAGGACTTGAGGCATGGGCAGAATGTAGATATGGGGCATGATTGGAGACACGGGGCAGAATGAAAGACATGGGGCAGGATTGGATCATGGGGCAGGATGGATACGATGGAGACTGATGGGGCAGGATGGGGAGATCATATGGTGTAGAATGGATACTCATGAGTGCAGGATGGGAGAACATATGGCTGGAGCCAGGAATGAGATAAACGGGGCCAGGGTGGGGAATATTATTACCATAGGGGCTAATTAAGGGATGTTATTACTGCAGTGATGTATTTATTTTATTTTTTGAGTATACTGTTTTAAATGGGGGGTCGGTCCTGTTAGTGTGCAGTGACACTATATCGCCTTTTTTTCTTCATGTGGTGTAATGTAGAAGTTGTTAAAAATTAAGTAATGTGTTCTGCAAGCGGAGCTCGAGATAACTGTGTTATTTCCTGCAGAAACGAGTGCTGGCTGGGAGAAATGATGGCGGTCTGTGCTGGATGAAAGATGAATGAAGGACTTCATCTAGAGACGTCACTGGTGAGTCAGTGTTACCTATACACTGACACTATACACTATATACTATATACAGCGGTCCTGTGTACAATGTCACCAGTGATCACTGTATTACCTATACATTATATACAGAGTTCCTGTGTATAATACCACCAGTGATCTCTGTATTACCTCTACACACACACTGCATACTAAGTACAGATCTCCTGTGAATACTGGCACTTATGGTGATAGTATTGTGTTTTCTTTATTACTGATCAGTATTGTAGTATTCAGTCACTATGTGGTGGTAATATGTGGTCTGGAAATGGTGTTGTGGTATTTGTCCCTTGTATGTGCTATTTGGTCACCAAGTGGTGGTAATATGTGATCTGGTCATGGTGAGGCGGTATTTGTCCCTTGTATATAGTATTATTCGGTCACTATGTGGTCTGGTCATGGTGTGGTGGTGTTTCTTCCTGTATGTGATATTATTGGTCTTGGTATAGTGGATTCTGTTGTGTATGGCGGTCATTTGTTCTCTCTGATATTAATTAATTAAAAGTCACAGGTTTGGCATGTGGGGGTGACACCATTAGGCCCAGTTTAAGTTCTACAAAACAGGAAAACTATTTTTGGTAAACTTTGTGTGTATTGAGCCGGGGGGGGGGGGGGGGGGGGTCGCCAAACTCGGGAGCAGCCCCGGGCGGCAAAAGCTCTAGCTACGCCTCTGAGTGCAGCTCTGGGGTATAATACAGGATGTAACTCAGGCTCAGTAATGTAATGTATGTACACAGTGACTGCACCAGCAGAATAGTGAGTGCAGCTCTGGAGTATAATACAGGATGTAACTCAGGACCAGTACAGGATCAGTAATATAATGTATGTACACAGTGATTGCACCAGCAGAATAGTGAGTGCAGCTCTGGGGTATAATACAGGATGTAACTCAGGATCAGTACAGGATCAGTAATGTATGTACACAGTGACTGCACCAGCAGAATAGTGAGTGCAGCTCTGGAGTATAATACAGGATGTAACTCAGGATCAGTACAGGATAAGTAATGTATGTACACAGTGATTGCACCAGCAGAATAGTGAGTGCAGCTCTGGGGTATAATACAGGATGTAACTCAGGATCAGTACAGGATCAGTAATGTATGTACACAGTGACCGCACCAGCAGAATAGTGAGTGCAGCTCTGGAGTATAATACAGGATGTAACTCAGGATCAGTAATGTAATGTATGTACACAGTGACTGCACCAGCAGAATAGTGAGTGCAGCTCTGGAGTATAATACAGGATGTAACTCAGGATCAGTAATGTAATGTATGTACACAGTGACCGCACCAGCAGAATAGTGAGTGCAGCTCTGGGGTATAATACAGGATGTAACTCAGGATCAGTAATGTAATGTATGTACACAGTGACTGCACCAGCAGAATAGTGAGTGCAGCTCTGGAGTATAATACAGGATGTAACTCAGGATCAGTACAGGATCAGTAATGTAATGTATGTACACAGTGACTGCACCAGCGGAATAGTGAGTGCAGCTCTGGGGTATAATACAGGATGTAACTCAGGATCAGTAATGTAATGTATGTACACAGTGACTGCACCAGCAGAATAGTGAGTGCAGCTCTGGGGTATAATACAGGATGTAACTCAGGATCAGTAATGTAATGTATGTACACAGTGACTGCACCAGCAGAATAGTGAGTGCAGCTCTGGAGTATAATACAGGATGTAACTCAGGATCAGTAATGTAATGTATGTACACAGTGACTTCACCAGCAGAATAGTGAGTGCAGCTCTGGAGTATAATACAGGATGTAACTCAGGATCAGTAATGTAATGTATGTACACAGTGACTGCACCAGCAGAATAGTGAGTGCAGCTCTGGAGTATAATACAGGATGTAACTCAGGATCAGTAATGTAATGTATGTACACAGTGACTTCACCAGCAGAATAGTGAGTGCAGCTCTGGAGTATAATACAGGATGTAACTCAGGATCAGTAATGTAATGTATGTACACAGTGACTCCACCAGCAGAATAGTGAGTGCAGCTCTGGAGTATAATATAGGATGTAACTCAGGATCAGTAATGTAATGTATGTACACAGTGACTCCACCAGCAGAATAGTGAGTGCAGCTCTGGAGTATAATACAGGATGTAACTCAGGATCAGTAATGTAATGTATGTACACAGTGACTCCACCAGCAGAATAGTGAGTACAGCTCTGGAGTATAATATAGGATGTAACTCAGGATCAGTAATGTAATGTATGTACACAGTGACTTCACCAGCAGAATAGTGAGTGCAGCTCTGGAGTATAATACAGGATGTAACTCAGGATCAGTAATGTAATGTATGTACACAGTGACTGCACCAGCAGAATAGTGAGTGCAGCTCTGGAGTATAATACAGGATGTAACTCAGGATCAGTAATGTAATGTATGTACACAGTGACTTCACCAGCAGAATAGTGAGTGCAGCTCTGGGGTATAATACAGGATGTAACTCAGGATCAGTAATGTAATGTATGTACACAGTGACTGCACCAGCAGAATAGTGAGTGCAGCTCTGTAGTGAAGTACAGTATAAGTAATGTATGCACACAGTGTCTGTAATGTAAATCCATTATATGTGTTATTCATACTTATATGATAATCTATGACATTCTTCTTACATGAGACCATTCTCTCTCAACCTTTGGACATTGATGACATTACATGTAGTGAATCCAACGACACAACATTGATGGGATTCGCACATGCGCCGTGGAGCTCATCGATTCACTCGGCGATCGGCTGCTAAGAGGCCTCCTACATAGCGCATGCGCGGAGGCTTCCTCTTCCTTTCAGCCTGCTGAGGTCGCCATGGCTCCTGTGGTCAGTATCGAGCTCCTCACGTTGTGTGCGGTATATGGGGTCTTCCTGCCGCCGGTGACGGCTCTGCGGCTCCACGCTGCTCTCCCGGTGTTAGGGTGACGTTCCCGGGATTAAGGCTCCGGTCGGTCTGGGGTTGTGACGGCGGCGTGTGCAGCATGGGGAGCCGCGGCCTGTGCCGGGTGCTGGGAGGTGGCGGGGACCGGCAGCGCATGGACCAGGAGCGGCTGCCAGGAAGAGGTGGTGCTGCGGGAAACCAGGCCTGGGCCTCCGCTCCACCCGGCCTGCAGCACCGCTCCTGCCAGCACCGCCATGTTCTCCGTGTACAGAGCGTTACAGGCCTGTAATCTGCACCGCAAGCTATAATGTGCAGAGCGAGGGGAGTGCAGGAGAGTGAGGGTGATAGTATGGGGGGCCATGGGAGAGTCAGGGGCGATGCATAGTATGGGGGGTCTCAGGATAGTTAGGGGTGATGCATAGTATAGGGGGGTCTCCGGATAGTAAGGGGTGATGCATAGTATAGGGGGGTCTCGGGATAGTAAGGGGTGATGCATAGTATAGGGAGGTCTCCGGATAGTAAGGGGTGATGCATAGTATAGGGGGGTCTCAGGATAGTAAGGAGTGATGCATAGTATAGGGAGGTCTCCGGATAGTAAGGAGTGATGCATAGTATAGGGGGTCTCGGAATAGTAAGGGGTGATGCATAGTATAGGGGGGTCTCCGGATAGTAAGGGGTGATGCATAGTATAGGGGGGGTCTCCGGATAGTAAGGGGTGATGCATAGTATAGGGGGGTCTCGGGATAGTAAGGGGTGATGCATAGTATAGGGGGGTCTCGGGATAGTAAGGGGTGATGCATAGTATAGGGAGGTCTCCGGATAGTAAGGGGTGATGCATAGTATAGGGGGGTCTCGGGATAGTAAGGGGTGATGCATAGTATAGGGAGGTCTCCGGATAGTAAGGGGTGATGCATAGTATAGGGGGGTCTCGGGATAGTAAGGGGTGATGCATAGTATAGGGAGGTCTCCGGATAGTAAGGGGTGATGCATAGTATAGGGGGGTCTCGGGATAGTAAGGGGTGATGCATAGTATAGGGGGGTCTCCGGATAGTAAGGGGTGATGCATAGTATAGGGGGGTCTCCGGATAGTAAGGGGTGATGCATAGTATAGGGGGGTCTCGGGATAGTAAGGAGTGATGCATAGTATAGGGAGGTCTCCGGATAGTAAGGAGTGATGCATAGTATAGGGGGTCTCGGAATAGTAAGGGGTGATGCATAGTATAGGGGGGTCTCCGGATAGTAAGGGGTGATGCATAGTATAGGGGGGGTCTCCGGATAGTAAGGGGTGATGCATAGTATAGGGAGGTCTCCGGATAGTAAGGGGTGATGCATAGTATAGGGGGGTCTCGGGATAGTAAGGGGTGATGCATAGTATAGGGGGGTCTCCGGATAGTAAGGGGTGATGCATAGTATAGGGGGGTCTCCGGATAGTAAGGGGTGATGCATAGTATAGGGGGGTCTCGGGATAGTAAGGGGTGATGCATAGTATAGGGGGGTCTCAGGATAGTAAGGAGTGATGCATAGTATAGGGGGGTCTCGGAATAGTAAGGGGTGATGCATAGTATAGGGAGGTCTCCGGATAGTAAGGGGTGATGCATAGTATAGGGGGGTCTCGGAATAGTAAGGGGTGATGCATAGTATAGGGAGGTCTCCGGATAGTAAGGGGTGATGCATAGTATAGGGGGGTCTCCGGATAGTAAGGAGTGATGCATAGTATAGGGGGGTCTTGGGATAATAAGGGGTGATGCATAGTATAGCGAGGTTTCAGGATAGTAAGGGGTGATGCATAGTATTGGGAGGTCTCCGGATAGTAAGGAGTGATGCATAGTATAGGGGGTCTCCGGATAGTAAGGGGTGATGCATAGAATAAGGGTGTCTTGGGATAGTAAGGAGTGATGCATAGTGTAGCGAGGTTTCAGGATAGTATGCGGGGTCTCCGGATAGTAAGGGGTGATGCATAGTATAGGGAGGTCTCAGGATAGTAAGGGGTGATGCATAGTATAGGGAGGTCTCAGGATAGTAAGGGGTGATGCATAGTATAGGGAGGTCTTGGGATAGTAAGGGGTGATGCGTAGTTTAGAGGGGGCTCGGGATAATAAGCGGTGATGCATAGTGTAGAGGGGTCTCAGGATAGTAAGTGGTGATGCATAGTATAGGGGGGTCTTGGGATAGTAAGTGGTGATGCATAGTATAGGGGGGTCTCAGGTTAGTAAGGGGTGATGCATAGTATAGGGGGTCTTGGGATAGTAAGTGGTGATGCATAGTATAGGGGGGTCTCGGGTTAGTAAGGGGTGATGCATAGTATAGGGGGGTCTTGGGATAGTAAGTGGTGATGCATAGTATAGGGGGGTCTCAGGTTAGTAAGGGGTGATGCATAGTATAGGGGTTTTTTGGGAGAGTGAGTGGTGATGCGTAGTATGGGGGGGTCTCAGGATAGTAAGGGGTGATGCATAGTATAGGGGGGTCTTGGGATAGTAAGTGGTGATGCATAGTATAGAGGGGTCTCAGGTTAGTAAGGGGTGATGCATAGTATAGGGGGGTTTTGGGAGAGTGAGTGGTGATGCGTAGTATGGGGGGTCTCAGGATAGTAAGGGGTGATGCATAGTATAGGGGGGTCTTGGGATAGTAAGTGGTGATGCATAGTATAGAGGGGTCTCGGGATAGTAAGTTGTGATACATAGTATAGGGGGACCATGGGAGAGTAAATGGTGATACATCGTATAGGGGGTCTCGGGAGAGTAAGGAGTGATATAGTATAGAAGGGTCTGAGGCTAGGTTCAAATTAGCGTTTCTGTGCGCAGCGTATAATCTGCATGCACAAACGCATGTTTACGCAGCGGTTTTTATCTGCATCAGCATGCGCATGACGCCAAAATAACGCTGTTTGTTTGCGTTGTTTTTGCGCATGCCTTTTTGTTTGCGTTTATGCACATGCGTTTGATATTTACATGAGGGCGTGTCTCTAAACATGTGCAGTCCGAAGTACGCAAGCGCATCGAATGCGTTCCCATAGACAGTAATGCGCTGTTTTTACTCCATCTGCAATCATCCGCATGCGGTTGACTGCGCATAATTGATGCCTCAAAAAATGCAACATGTTGCGTTCGCCTGACTTTTGTGTTTGAAACTGTAAAGCGCTGTGGAATATGTTGGCACTATATAAATAAAGGTGGTAATTTTTATTATTTGCCGAACCCCGCCACACACCGTGAAACGACTCATGCGAACTGATGCAAACGCATGTCCCTGTGTACACAATGTTAAAGATAGGTACGCAAGATGCATGCGGATCAAACGCTGCACACAGATACGCAAACGTGAAACCGGCCTGAAACAGGGGTAATATATAGTATACAGGGTCCAGGAGAGTAAGGGGTGATGCATAGTATATGGGGGTCCGGGAGAGTAAGGGGTAATATATAGTACTAGATTGTGGCCCGATTCTAACGCATCGGGAATTCTAGAATATGCATGTCCCAGTAGTATATGGACAAAGATGATTCCAGAATTCGCAGCAGACTATGCCCGTCGCTGATTGGTCGAGGCAACCTTTATGACATCATCGTCGCCATGGCAACCATTATGACATCTACGTCGATACTGTGCCCGTCGCTGAATCAGAAACGTGGGATTTCTACGTCCTTTATGACATCATCGTCGCTGTGCCCGTTGCTGATTGGTCGAGGCCTGGCGGGTCTAACGCATCGGGTATTCTAGAATATGCATGTCCCAGTAGTATATGGACAATGATGATTCCAGAATTCGCAGCAGATTGTGCCCGTCGCTGATTGGTCGAGGCGACCTTTATGACATCATCGTCGCCATGGCAACCATTATGACATCATCGTCATTGTGCCCGTTGCTGATTGGTCGAGGCCTGGCGGCCTCGACCAATCAGAGAGCTGGGATTTCCAGGACAGACAGACAGACAGACAGACAGAAAAACCCTTAGACAATTATATATATAGATATGGGGGTCTCTGAGAATAAGGGGTGATATGTTGCTTTAGGGGTCCTGGGAGAGAGGTAATATACAGTATAGGGGTGATATATAGCTTTGGGGGTCCCGGGAGAGTAAGTGCTGAAATATAGGGGGTCCCAGAGATTAATGGCTGATATGTAGTATAGGGGGTCCCAGAGATTAATGGCTGCTATCTAGTATAGGGGGTCCCAGAGATTAATGGCTGCTATCTAGTATAGGGGGTCCCAGAGATTAATGGCTGCTATCTAGTATAGGGGGTCCCAGAGAGTAATGGCTGATATCTAGTTCGTGAAGTCTGGGAGAGTAAGGGGTGAAATAGTGTAGGGGGTCTTGGGAGAGTAAGGAGTGATATATAGCTTTGGGGATATCGGGAGATTAAGGGCTGATACATAGTATAGGGGGGTCCCGGGAGAGTATGGGCTGATTATATGGTATAGGGGATCCCAGGAGAATAAGGGCTTTTATATAGTACTAGATGGTGGCCCGATTCTAACGCATAGGGTATTCTAGAATATGCATGTCCACGTAGTATGTTGCCCAGCCCACGTAGTATGTTGCCCAGCCCACGTAGTATGTTGCCCAGCCCACGTAGTATGTTGCCCAGCCCACGTAGTATGTTGCCCAGCCCACGTAGTATGTTGCCCAGCCCACGGAGTATGTTGCCCAGCCCACGGAGTATGTTGCCCAGCCCACGGAGTATGTTGCCCAGCCCACGTAGTATGTTGCCCAGCCCACGTAGTATGTTGCCCAGCCCACGTAGTATGTTGCCCAGCCCACGTAGTATGTTGCCCAGCCCACGTAGTATGATGCCCAGCCCAGGTAGTATGATGCCCAGCCCACGTAGTATGTTGCCCAGCCCACGTAGTATGTTGCCCAGCCCACGTAGTATGTTGCCCAGCCCACGTAGTATGATGCCCAGCCCAGGTAGTATGATGCCCAGCCCACGTAGTATGTTGCCATGTGGGCATCATATCCCTGTTAAAAAAAAAAAAAAAAGAATTAAAATAAAAAATAGTTCTATACTCACCTTCCAGAGCCCCCGGTCCAAGCGAAGCGGTTACCGACACTGAGTCCTCGCGTGCTCCTGTCTGAAGAGTGCATTGCGGTCTCGCGAGATGATGATGTAGCGGTCTCACGAGACCGCTACGTCATCATCTCGCGAGACCGCAGCATGGACTGGTTACCGGAGCGTCGCAAGCGGGAAAGGCCTGTTGTGGATCCGAGGGGCCGACGGAGGGTGAGTATATAACGATTTTTTCTTTTTTTAATTACTTTTAACATTAGATCTTTTTACTATTGAGGCTGCATAGGCAGCATCAATAGTAAAAAGTTGGTCACACAGGGTTAATAGCAGCGTTAACAGAGTGCGTTACACCGCGGCATAATGCGGTCCGGTAACGCTGCCATTAACCCTGTGTGAGCGCTGAATGCAGGGAGTATGGAGCGGCCATGTTGCCGCTGGACTGTGCCCGTCGCTGATTGGTCGCGGCAAAACAGCCACGACCAATCAGCAACTTGGATTTCCATGATAGACAGGCCGCGACCAATGAATATCTGAGACAGACAGACAGATGGAAGTGACCCTTAGACAATTATATAGTAGATAGGGGTCCAGGAGAATAAGGGCTGATATATACTATACGGTGTCTCGGGAGAGTAAGGGGTGATGTATAGTATACAGGGCCCCGGGAGAATAAATGGTTTAGTATTATATATAACGTACGGGACTCCAGGATCGTGAATTGTGACCTGTAGTATACTAATAGACACAATAATAGACAGCGCTCCAGGGTGGTGATCTGCAGGAGTATATCCAGGGTCACTGTCAGCAGCCTGTATGCAGCTCACGTCTAGACTGGGTTATAAATGGTCGCTGTACATCGGGTGTTTTGCAATATCCGGTATGCTCGGTGCTGTAGTTCATCTTTGGGTACAGCTGTGTTCAAATCTTGGTAAACGTTCTGTCGGAGCAGGGGTTTAGCGCAGATGGAAGATTGACACACATGATACCGTGAAATATTTTGCTCATAGATAAATGTTTACTTTGCAGGGTACTAAGGGAGGTCTCTGCATCAAACAGCCTTTCTATACAGTGTCAAAAAGCAGTGATGGAGGCCGGAAAGACTTTTGTCCTACGTTGGATGAGTGGAAGCCTATGGCATACACGGATATCTCTCCAGCATGTAAACCAGGCAGAGGGCTGTAACATATCATCCAGCTGTAGTCAGTGCACAGCAGGCAGCTAATATGTGCTGGGGGAGTTGTGGCCGGATCACAAACTGCATTATAGTCTGTAAAACCAATTATAAGGTGGTGGTTACATTATACTGTAAAATATCCATCTGGATGACAATGTTGTTATATGGCTGGTTCTAATCTACAGAACTGGTAGAAAGAAACTGCTGATCTGTCATATACATGATCTGTCATATACATGATCTGTGGAGACCACGGGTCTCCGACCCGCTCTGGAGACCACGGGTCTCCGACCCGCTCTGTAGGCCAAGGGTCTCCGACCCGCTCTGTAGGCCAAGGGTCTCCGACCCGTTCTGTAGGCCAAGGGTCTCCGACCCGCTCTGGAGGCCAAGGGTCTCCGACCCGCTCTGGAGGCCAAGGGTCTCCGACCCGCTCTGGAGGCCAAGGGTCTCCGACCCGCTCTGGAGGCCAAGGGTCTCCGACCCGCTCTGGAGGCCAAGGGTCTCCGACCCGCTCTGGAGGCCAAGGGTTGGAGGCCAAGGGTCTCCGACCCGTCGTGGTCAGTCTTAGGCCAGGTCCATGCTCAGTGGGAAAACCCACTCTGATTCTGCATGTGTAACCAGCAGATATGGGCATTGATTTCACTCCACTACATTCAAAGGGGTCAAATCCAGGTGAAAATCGGCAAAAACACATCTGCAGGTGAAACTGGTAATATTTCCAGAACATGCGAGGTTTTTATATATGTTAATGAGATTGTATTTGTTTATGTCCAGTATCTCATTACTACTGGTGATTCTTGGTTTTTCTAGAAAAAGCCTGCAACAAAGGGCAGCAAGAAAAAGAAGCAGCTGCTGAAGTTCACCTTGGACTGCACACATCCTGTGGAAGATGGAATCATGGATGCTGCTAACTTTGTAAGTGTAAATTTAGGGAGAGCGGATGTTGGGCTGCTTTATTTTTTTTAATGGGATTTAACTCCCCCAAAAAGTATAGAAAAGACGGCACTAAAGAGGTGGCAGGAAGATACAGACTATGTAACGAGCTGGAACAGCACATAGATTTAGTGGCCGATCCTGGGTACCGTACCTGATCTATTCATTTTAATAGGCTCTGAGCTTCAGTTGCTGGGAGCAAAACTGACGAGCTGCTGGCCAGTCCTGAACTGATGAGCTGCCTAATTCACTTTACTGTATAAGTAGCACAGTTTAATTCCCCTTGTGAGAACTTGCATCCTTGTTTAATTCACGTTACAAGTTTTGGTGCAATATCGTCTTCGTTCATCGGGGTGGGAACTAAAGTAAGGTTTTTGGCTCTACCGCGTCCCTTCTGCATTTGTACAAACCTCCTATTTTAAAGTTTGCGCTACCCTTGATGCTGGCGGCACTTGCGCCTATTCATCTCCAAGTGGTCTTCAGCAAAATGGTGCCGGTTGTGCACATTGACATCCGAATGACTTGAGCAAAATGGCTCCGGGGCGGTGTATGCGCAGATTCAGGTCTCTGCTCATTGACGAGTTGCGATCTCAATCTGATTATGCGTCGGCACCATGCTGTTTATGACATGTGGATGTCAATCTGTGCATGTTCCGCCACCCGATGCCATTTTGCTAAAGACCACTCGAGATGAATGTGCTAAAGGGCGGCACTACAGCAAATTTAAAAATAGGCTCGTACAAATGCAGAGGGGCCACGGGAGAACCAAAAGCCCTACCCAAAGATCTGCCCCGATTCATGAAGAGGATATTGTACTAAAACTTCTAGGGTGAATTAAACAAGAACCAGGATGCAGATTTCTTCATTACAAATATCTATTAAATTGGTATAAAAGCGCCATTATGACCATACCTTTATTTTATCATACTAAATAGTAATTTAATATTAAAATACCTTCACTTCCCTTGTACTCATATTTTGAGTGTTTTTTTCTGCAGCAAGCGTGTAAGGTTTTGTGAAACTCTACTTGCATGCCGTTTAGGGATGTTCCACGTGGATTTAAAAAAAAATAATAATTTTTTTTTTACTTTCCCACACTTCCCAGCCTATTTTCACCTTCAAGTCAAGGCCAAATGTTACATTTCTGACCAGTGTCACTTTGTGGTAATAACTCTGGAACAGATCCGTCTGATTGAGATTGTGTTTTTTCATGACATATTGTACTTCACGATGGTGGTAAAATTTGTGAAGCAACATGGAAGGAAAAAAATGAACACATTACTTTTTTTCACAAAAATGCAGTTTTAGATCCAAATTTTGTTTTCACAAGGGTTACAGGAGAAATGGGCCCCTAAATTAGTTGTGCAGGTTCTCCTGAGCATGCCAATACCCCATATGTACTTGTTGGGGTCAGAAGGGAAGGAGCGCCACTTGACTTTTTGAATTCACAATTTGCCGAACAATGCCTTTTCACATTGGATGAGCCCTTGATATGCCTGAACAGTGGAAACCCTCCTCCCCCCCCCCCCCCCCGCCCAAAAGTGACCCCATTTTGGAAACTAGACCCTTCTAGGAACTTGTGTGGTGAGCACCTTGAACACCCAGGTGCCTCACAAAAGTTTATAACGTACAGGTGTGAAAATATGAAAATCACAAGGATGTAAAAACATCTTTGTGATTTTTATATTTTCACACCTGTACGTTATAAACCCCAAATCTGGAGAAAATGGACTCCAAAATAACTTGTACAATTTATCCAGAGTATGCAGATGCCCTTAAATGGGGAAAAACTACTGTTTGAGTGCACGGCAGGGCTTAGAAAGGAAGGAGTGGTGTTTTGGAACTCAGACTTTAATGGAATGGTCTGCGGAAATCATGTCGCGCTTGGAGAGCCCCGATGTGTCTAAGCAGTGGAAACCCCCCACAAGTGACCCCATTTTGGAAAGTAGACTCCTCAATGAATTTATCTAGATGTGTGGTGAGCACCTTGAACCCCCAGGTGCTTCACAGAATTTTATGTTGATCTGTGAAAATGAAAAAAAGAAATTTCCACAATTTTTTTTTTTTTTTTTTACCCCACAATTTTTTCATTTTCACAAGGATAGCAGGAGACAGTGGACCCCAAAAATTTGTTGTGCTATTACTGCTCAGTACACAGATACCTCATATGTGGTCGAAAACAACTTTTGACGCTCGGAAGGGAAGAAGCGCCTTACTGGAGTTTAAATTTTGCTGGAATGGTTTGAGGGTGCCATGTCACATTGGCAGAGCCCCTGAGGTGCCAGAACAGCAGAATGCCCCCCCCCCCCCTCAAATAAGTGATTTTATTTTACAAACTACACCTCTCAATTAATTTGCCCAGGGGGTGCAGTGATCATATTGACACCACAGGTGTGTCACAGTATTATATACAATTGGGCAGTGAAGAAAACAATAATTACCAGTACATTTTTTACAACCAAAATTTTGTTTTGGCCCCAGATTTTACGTTTTCACACTGCGAAATGGGTAAAAATGGCACCAAAATTTGTCACACAATTACTGCTGAATGTAGAAATACCACATATGTGGCTGTATAGTACGGCTTAGCCACATGGCAAGACTTGGGAGGGAGCACAATTTTCCACCTAGGGTGCAGATTTTCCTAGAATAGTTTGCGGACTCCATAATCTCCCCTCAAGTGACCGCATTTTGGGAAATCTACCCCTTTGAGGGTTTATCAACAGGTGTAGTGACTATTTTGACTCAATGGGTGTTTTCCAGAAACAAGCAGAAGTGGATGTTGTGGAGTGTAAATTTCAAATCTTCCTTCACATTGACCAGTATGTTATGCCCAGCCTGTGCTTCTGGAAACATGCACCTGTAAATTAGACGGGCTCTCGTATCTACAGAAATGTAAAACATGTGGACAATAAAAATGGTTTAGTTACACTGTGGGGCTCAGAAGGGAAGTGAGGCACTTGGATTTGGGAACGCAAAATTTGCTGAATTTCTTTTGGGGGGTGAAGAGCCACAGCACTTACCAAAGCCTTGGTACTACCAGTAATGTGGAAGCCCCCTGTCCATTGACAGGTGACAGACCTGAGTGGCCACTTGCATTTTTTAATACGTTTAGTTGAAGCTTTTATTGGGAAGATTTTGCATAATGTTTGGGATCACATTTATCCTGTGCTCTACGCTGAGCACTTATATTGGGGTTTCCAGCTAAATCTCCAAGTGACGTGATTCGGGTGAAACCCACGAGGGATTCATTCACTATAATGAGGCAGGAGAGTTACTCTAGACTCTGTCTGGCCTCCAGTGGTGTCCTTTTCAGAAGTTCACAAAACTATGGCAGACCGCACTTTTATGCAAGCCTAAAAAGATGGACACTACCAGATCATAAGCCAGGCGGCGTTCACAGTGCCTCCATCTGCCTCATTATAGGGAATCTTCCACCGGGGGTTGTTTCTGAATTGCGTATTTCAGAGATTTACACAGAAACCCTGGTGTAAGCTCTCGGCGCAGGATTAATGTGTTCCGAGCATTACTGTGATCTTTGGGAGGCAGAATGAACAAATCAACAGCAGGTTAAGAATTGGTTTTATTTATTTTTTTACGCCATACCTCGTGCGTTTTAAGTGAATAGGAAACTTTATTCTTCGGGTTGGTACGATCACAGCAATACCAGATTTATGTCATTTTTTTATGTTTGGCTGCTGGCAAACACTAAAAGACCCTTTTTTAGTGCAAAAACTCATTGCTATCATTTTTTTCCATATTTCGGCTGAGCCATGTCAGGGCTTGTTTTTTGCATTTATGTTTTTATTGGTTCCATTTTCTTTAGGCAAATTACATTTTTTTGATCGCTTTCTATTCTGATTTTTGGGAGGCAGAATTAACAAAAAACAGCAATTCAAAATTTTTGTTTTTTTTCTATTTTATGCCATTCCGCGTGTGGTAAAATTGATAAGGCAGCTTTATTCTTCGGGTCAGTACGATTACAGTGATGCCACATTTATATTGTTTTTTGTTTTTTTTAATGTTTTGGCGCTTTTACAGAATATAAACTATTTTATAGAAAAAAGAATTATTTTTGCATCGCTGTATTCTGAAAGCTATAACTTTTTTTTGCTGATGGATCTGTGTGGCGGCTTGTTTTCTGTGGGACAAGATGTTTTCAGAGATGCCATATTTATTTATTTACAGTCATTTGATCGCGTTTTTATTTCATTTTTTTTTTTGTTTGATATTATGAGAAAGCATTTTTTTTTTTTTTACGGTGTTCACTGAAGGGGGTTAACTAGCGGGACAGTTTTGAAGGACAGGGTTGTTCCGGACACGCAATACCATTACCAAATAAATGTGATTTTTTTTTTTTTTTTTTTATTTTTTTTTTATTATGATGAGTATATATACCTCATCTGTCGGGAAGCACTTCCAAACCATGACATTCTATAGTTCAAATGTCGGGAATGGATTAAAGCAAGTGACTTATGGGAACAGGTATTATTCATATGTCCTATGTACAAAAAAGGATTTCATAAAAGAAGCTCCCTTTGGCCTTCTGTCCCTCGGCGTCTCCCTGCGTACTCAAGTCATTGATGTTCTTATATGGACAGCCCCTCATCTGGCTGCCTTATAACCCATCGCTTGTTGCCCTTTCTGATGCCGTTCCATAGTATCCAGAGGAATTGTTGTACCGTCATTTTGCATAGTAAATAGGGAAGGGATGCTCTTGGAGGGTTGGAATTCTTGTCCGTACCAGGAGAAGTAGTTGAGATATTCTCTTGTCAGCAGTGTGAACAAATAAAACATTGTAGTAGAGATCCTACTTTGCTGACAAGATCCCAATTCTACAACTTTACATTACAGGAGCAGTTTTTGCACGACCGTATCAAAGTGAACGGGAAGGTTGGCAACCTGGGCGGTGGCGTTGTCTCCATCGAGAGAAGCAAAAGCAAGATCACCGTAACTTCAGAAGTACCGTTTTCCAAGAGGTGAGTGGTGTGAGGAGCAAGGCTTGATTTTCATTCTCATTGGATTTCTGTGGTTCTTCACATCCGGTTTTGACACATATAGAACGGGAGACAGCAGCTTATTTTCATACAAACTAGTGTAAGCTTTGGCTGTATGATTGTTAAAAAAAAAAAATATATCCAGCTAAAAGGGTTGTCCAGGGTTGAGGTTAAAGTCTGAGTTCAGTCTTTAATTGCAGACTTTCGAATCCTCACAGCGCAGGATTTTCCGGTGCCATGCGGTCAGGTGACCTCTAATATGAGAATTTGTATACATGCAGTCAAATGACGACTAGACGTGTATTGAGAAAGTCTAGTCAGAATGTGGCTGGAAGTAGGTAAATCATATACACAACCGCCCGGCATAGGCTAATCTTCATCGTGCATGTGCTGTGAGGATTCGAAAGTCTGCAATTAAAGTGTGACCTCAAGACTTCAACCTCAGCTATGGACAACCCCTTTAACACTGGTGTAGCGCACTCCAATCTTAATGGAGAACTGGCTAGAGTACAGGGACCTGATTCATTCATTGAATTAGACACATCTGTTAACCAGTGTGCTCCGACCACCAGGCGCTGGCACACAGTTCTGGAGTAAGTGACTGGCGGTGTGACTGCACCCCGTCCAGCGAATGCTACGCCTATATTGGCATAGCTGGCCAACACTGTGCATGTAAATGCAAAAGGTCTCAATATTTTTGCACAACTGCCAAATTCTGCAAGAATATTGCAACTTATTAATGAATGGCCCCCTATGTCTTTTAGGAAACCATGACCCTTGTAGATTTGTAACTGCTGGAGAGCACAAGATGACGCCTATCATTTTTGCAACCAAAAAAAGCAGAAAACGTTTTTGTACTTTTTTCTCTTATTTTGGAAAATGATGTGAAATGATTGACTTGAATATTTTCAAGAAGGAGGGTTTGCTGTGGTTGAATTCAGTCTGGACTGCAGGATGAAACGATTTACCTGCGCTGATACATTGTAGATGACAGGCAAGAGGGCAGCATTGCGGACTTTGGATGAGGTTATTCCCCGGATGAGATTCTATTGTAGCAAACCCTCAGCTGTGAGAAGTGTTGTCTATACCAGGGCTTCTTACTCCCTTTCTATGTTTTCGCCTCTAATATCCAGAGCAGAAAGATGCCGCAATGAATGTCTCCTGCGCTGGAGGACCCACGGTGTCCACATTGATTTCATTGCACAATGTGCAGTACTTCATTTCGCCTCTGGTAGTGCTGCAGAGAAATAGAATGGTAGCAGACATTCTATGCCTTCTCTCATCTCTGACTCCTGTCACACTTGGATATACTCGGAGACTGAGAGTTGCGTTTTAGAAGAGCTCTTTTATTCTATATTTAATTTGTTGGCGATTCCTTTAAAAAGGTGAAAAAAAATTATTTGACCATCCTGGAGTGTCTGATCTGTGATCTTTTTCTTTCTTTCTTTTTTCTTTATTAGGTACTTGAAATACCTGACCAAGAAATACCTGAAGAAGAACAGTCTGCGTGATTGGCTCCGTGTGGTTGCCAACAGTAAGGAAAGCTATGAGTTAAGATACTTCCAGATCAACCAGGATGAGGAGGAGGAAGAGGATGAAGATTAAATTTTAAGATCTGGATTAATTTTGTATTAGCCATAATAAACATGGGAACACATTTATTTGTTTTTTTTTTTATTAAGAGAGGGGGAAGCTTTGTAGCCACTAAGATAAGAGACGCAGGACACTATTCCAAGAGGATGATGGACGTCAAAGGGTGCACACGTTCCTGGATGAAAATAGAAGGAATATCCAGTGGTGTAAACTAATCCAATTTACTGTATCACTAGAAGGTGGGTCCCCAATGGCAAGGCATTTTGGAGCACTTAGGCCTTCTTTCTCAAGCACAATGGGACTTGGCTGAAAATATTCAATGATAATAACATTTACATTTCTGCCAAAGTATGGCACTGATTTTTTTGGGGGGCAGTGGGACATTTTATACAACGGATATAATATAATAGGACAAAGAATAAATAAAAAGGGGGAAAACAATGGGTTTTAAAATTATGTACAGTAGCCATAATTGCTCTGAATTGCATGGCTAATGGATACCCATCTTCTGACAATAAATTGGATTAAAGTATATACTCTATTGTGGTTATTCATTCAGGCTATGTGCACACGCTGTGGATTACGCTGCAGATTTTTCCAGACTGATTATGGTAAATCCGCAGGTAATCCACACTGCTGAATTACCACTTTTTTTTTGTGCGGATTCCACCTGCGGTTTTACACCTGCGGATTCCTATTGAGCAGCAGGTGTAAACCTCTGCGGAATCCGCACAAAGAATTGACATGCTGCGGAATAAACAACGCTACGTTTCCGTGTGTTTTTTTTTTTTGCAGCATATGCACTGCGGATTGTTTTCCATAGGTTTACATGGTACTGTAAATATGAAAAATATATGGCTTTATTACTAGGGTGCCTATGATTACATATCAATAAGAAAATTTAATCAATCAATTATACAAGCAAAAATTACATAAAAAATATAAAACAATTAATAAAATGCGTACACTGACAGATTATATATATATATATATGAGAAAAAAAGACTATATATGTATCTCTTTATAGTACTAGAACCACCAACAGGGTAAAAATATACGTCTCTAGAAATAAATATTTTATAGCTGCACCAGAAGTTTAATAAAGAAAAATATATGTAAAAAAATATGATAGAAAGGAATAGGCACAGTATTTTATGTGATAATATATATGGGGAGAAAGGGAGGGAATGTATGATTGTCTACACAACTGTGTGAATATAGTAAATAAAGTGACAAGTGCAACCAGAAAAAATGTGAAAAGGCACTAAATCCGTTTTAACATATGGTTATCTATATAAATATATGTATATATGTATTCCTCACCAAATGTGTTAAAATAGAGCGGTCGTTGTAAATAATTTGTTATATCGGAGAGGAAGAATTAGATTATTGGCTAAAAGTCTATATATAAAAAAAAACCAAATACTATATATATGCCACACAATGTGATGTGCAAAATCTGCCAACTAAATAACTTATTATATCGGAGAGGAATAATTAGAATTAGATTATTGGCTAAAAATCTATATAAAAAACCAAATACTATATATATATGTGCCACACAATGTGATGTGCAAAATCTGCCAACCAAAGTGACCAAGTGCAATACAAAAAAAAGAGAAAAAAGAGCCAACAAGTCTAAAACCAAATTCCTTCTACTATGCTAAATCAGTATCTATTCCAGGGAATATATAAACAAACTGTGGGTGGAAAAACTCCAACCGGAGTTGTAATGGTGATAGAAGTAAAGTGTGCCTGTGCAATGTAATGGTTAAACTACCATGGTGCTCATAATCAGAGACTATGACGAAGGAAAGAACACACGTTCCGAAACGCGCGTCGGGTAGCGCGAACACTGGCAGAACCACCTCAGGTATATAGCGACTATTAGTGTGGCACCATTTAGTCTCTGATTATGAGCACCATGGTAGTTTAACCATTACATTGCACAGGCACACTTTACTTCTATCACCATTACAACTCCGGTTGGAGTTTTTCCACCCACAGTTTGTTTATATATTCCCTGGAATAGATACTGATTTAGCATAGTAGAAGGAATTTGGTTTTAGATTTGTTGGCTCTTTTTTCTCTTTTTTTTGTATTGCACTTGGTCACTTTGGTTGGCAGATTTTGCACATCACATTGTGTGGCACATATATATAGTATTTGGTTTTTTATATAGATTTTTAGCCAATAATCTAATTCTAATTATTCCTCTCCGATATAATAAGTTATTTAGTTGGCAGATTTTGCACATCACATTGTGTGGCATATATATAGTATTTTTTTTTTTTTATATATAGACTTTTAGCCAATAATCTAATTCTAATTATTCCTCTCCGATATAGCAAATTATTTACAACGACCGCTCTATTTTAGCACATTTGGTGAGGAATACATATATACATATATTTATATAGATAACCATATGTTAAAACGGATTTAGTGCCTTTTCACATTTTTTCTGGTTGCACTTGTCACTTTATTTACTATATTCACACAGTTGTGTAGACAATCATACATTCCCTCCCTTTCTCCCCATATATATTATCACATAAAATACTGTGCCTATTCCTTTCTATCATATTTTTTACTCTTCGTCACGACAGCACCCCACATGAGAGAGAGGGATCCGCCCATAGGAACAGGAAACCTACAGAATAAAAGGAGGCGGTCCCCTCTCCTCCTCAGTTTAGGTTTCCTGTTCCTATGGGAATCCCAGGACGTACCTACAGAAGATCCTGGGCCATGCACCCGCCTGCGTCGGTCTCTGTAAGGAACGGCAGGGGCTGCGGTTCCAGTACCAGCGGTGGGGGAGCCACTGTGTACAGCCTCCCCCCTCGTCTGATGGATGGCCATGGTCCGGGTCCGGTCACCGCTGGTCCGCCCGGCTCCATGAGGGCGCGCGCGCTCAAAGCGGCCGGCTAAATAAGCAGCCGCTGCCGCATGGAGGAATGAGCGGCGCGTCTGACCCGGAAGTCGCTGGAGCACTTCCGGGTTCGGGCCGGGGAGGCAGGAGATTCGGCGCCACTTTTAAAAGCTGCAGCGCTACTGTCGGCCGGTGTGTGGATGTGAGTATAGCTTCACCGGCCGACGAAACGCACCTTGTAGTATCAGAGCGCTCTCCTAGTAAGGAGAAAAGCGCCAGGAGCAGCATTAAAGATGGTGGTCGTCAGGAGCGATCTTCCACCAAGCAAAAAGATCCCTCAAAGAATCCGCCTCCAGATCCGGTACCTGTCAGCTTCTCTGGGTGAGTTTAAAGACTTCTCTACCTATATGCTGATGTATGTTCCTCCTATGTCCCCTTCCTTTAGTCCAGGAAAAAGGCACACAAGTCCAAGCACAAAGAATGTGCTTTATGTTCACAGCCCCTTCCAGACTCCTATATGAAGAAGTTATGCTCAGATTGCATCATACTGACCTTGCGTCAGGAAAACATTATGACTCCATCTGACGTTAGAGCCATGATTCGAGAAGAGATGCAGGGACTGTCACAGGCTAGTATCTCTAGCTCCCGCCAACCTAGCAGATCCCCATCTCCGGAAAATCCAGAATCGGAGGAGGTGCATAAGTCCTCAGATGAGTCGGAAACTCGGCCGAGTTCATCCGAAGATGAAGGGGGGTTATGTCTGCCTAACAGCAGCGTGGACAGCCTGGTAAAAGCAGTCAGAAACACGATGGGGTGCCCTGATGAGAAAGGGAAAAAATCAGCTCAGGACATTATGTTCGCGGGGTTAGGACAAAGGAAGCGCAGATCCTTTCCCGTTGTCGCAACCGTTAAAGAATTAATTAAAAAAGAGTGGGACAAACAGAGCGCCAGAGGTTTTCTACCATCTTCCTCTAAAAGGCGATATCCCTTTAGCGACGAGGAGCTGAATACTTGGTCGAAAGTGCCAAAAGTGGACGCAGCTGTAGCCTCAACCTCAAAACAGTCAGTCTTGCCTGTAGAGGATTCAGGGATGCTAACGGATCCGTTGGACCGTAAAGCAGAGGCCCTGCTTAAAAAATCTTGGGAGGCCAATACAGGGGCATTCCGACCAGCCATCTCTGCTACCTGTACGGCGAGATCGCTGCTGGTTTAAATGGAACAACTGGAGGAGCAGATCAGAGGTAGAACTGCAAGAGACTCCATTCTACCAAAGATCCCTCTGATGAAGGAGGCTGTAGCATTCCTGGCAGACGCCTCAGTAGATTCGCTACGCCTAGCAGCCAGGTCAGCCGGCTTAACAAACACAGCCCGGCGAGCACTCTGGTTGAAGAACTGGAAAGGGGACGCACAGGCAAAGGCAAAGCTTTGTGCGCTCCCCTGCCAGGGTGAGTTCCTTTTCGGGAAGACTCTGGATGAGATCTTAAAGCAGGAGAACGGAAGAAAGGTTTTCCTAATCAGTATCTTCCGTCTTACAGGAGAGCATTCAGGAGACGACCCTTTTCCAAGAAAGCAAAGGGATCGCTGGGAGGCGAAAGACCCTAAGCAAAAAAGGAGCCCTGTTTACCGGGTCTTACAAGCAAAACGTGGCAAGTACCGCTAACCCTGAAGTAGGCGGCAGATTAAAATTTTTTCTATCCAAGTGGGAACATATAACATCCAACCGTTGGATCCTGGACATTATAAAAGATGGTCTTAAATTAGAATTTTTTAGAATCCCTTGGGATTCTTTTATAATAACATCTCCAAAGGGACAAGAACAACAAGAGGCTCTAGAGTCCGAGATTATTTCTCTCCTATCTAAAAAAGTGTTGGTAGAGGTTCCCCAAGATCAAAGAGGAAGGGGATTTTACTCCCCTTTGTTTTTGATCAAAAAACCAGATGGTTCATTCAGAACCATCATTAATCTCAAGAAATTAAATTCCTTTCTATATAATCGAACTTTTAAAATGGAGTCTATTAGTTCTACCATCAAGCTCTTGTTTCCTAGGTGTGTCATGGCCGGAATCGACCTAAAAGATGCCTATTATCATCTTCCTATACATGCCGAACATCAGCAGTATCTAAGGGTAGCAGTCATCCTGGCAGGACAGGTTCGTCACTTCCAGTATGTAGCAATGCCCTTTGGGCTTTCTATGGCTCCCCGCATCTTTACAAAGGTGATCCTAGAAGTGATGGCTCACTTACGCCAGCAAAACACTCTTATAATACCCTACCTGGATGATTTTCTTGTTATCGGAAATTCCAGATACCAATGTGAAATGCGGTTATCTAATGCGATCTCATCCTTGCAGGGTCTAGGTTGGATCGTGAATTACGAAAAATCCAGGTTGAATCCAGACACCATCCAGATATTTCTGGGAATTCAACTAGATTCTGTAAGTCAGAGGAGTTTTTTGCCACAGTCAAAGAAAATAATTATTCAAACAAAGGTGTCAGAGGCAGTATCAAAGCCCCGTATGACCCTGAGGAAGGCCATGTCCTTACTAGGATCACTGTCCTCATGTATACCAGCCGTACTGTGGGCTCAATATCATACCCGTCAATTGCAGTATGAAATATTATCCATTCAGAAGGAAGTACATTTAGAGGGTAAAATCACTCTCTCCAGTGACGTAATTGAATCCCTGAGCTGGTGGTTAGACATGGATCACCTTTCAGGGGGTGTACCATGGATGATAATTCCCTCCAAAACAATTATCACTGACGCCAGCCCTGTGGGTTGGGGCGCACATATGGAAGATAGTCTGATCCAAGACACCTGGAATCAGGCGGAGCAGGAGTGTTCTTCAAATTGGAAGGAGTTAAAAGCAGTTGAATATGCCCTAAATCATTTTCTTCCACAGGTTCAGGGAAAGCATGTGAGAGTTCTGTCAGACAATTCCACCGCAGTGGCGTACATAAACCGTCAGGGAGGTACACGATCAGGAACCCTGATGAATGTAGCAGCAAACATCCTCCAGTTGGCAGAGGTTCATCTTCCATCCTTAACAGCCCTGCACATCAAAGGAGCAGAAAACACCAAGGCGGACTACCTCAGCCGAAACAGGCTACGACAAGGGGAATGGTCATTAAACAAGGACATATTCAACATGATAACAGAAGCATGGGGCGTACCCCAAATAGATCTGTTCGCCACAAGAGACAACAGACAGGTAAAGACATTCGCTTCCCTGGACCTCATGGATCACCCAGATATGTTGGACTCTCTTCACCATCCTTGGAGCTTCAAACTGGCATACGCCTTTCCTCCAATGTCTCTGATACCTCTAGTGATCAGGAAGATCAGGAGGGACCAAGCCAGAGTAATCCTGATTGCGCCCTTCTGGCCAAAAAGACCATGGTTCTCGTGTCTCTAGAGCATGTCTCTTTGCGATCCATGGATCCTTCCTTCACACAGGGAACTGCTGTCTCAGGGCCCATTTTTCCACCCGCAAGTGAAAGGTCTTCACTTGACGGCGTGGAATTTGAGAGGCAGTTGTTAAGATCTAGAGGGTTCTCGGAACAACTAGTTAACACCCTATTGTTGAGTAGGAAAAGATCTACCACCGTATTGTACAGCAGGGTATGGAAGAAATTCTTAGATTTTCATACAAAACCATTCTCTAAGCAGATTCCGATAGTTCCGATTCTAGAATTCCTACAAAGAGGAAGAGAATTAGGTTTATCGGTGAACACCTTAAGGGTTCAGATCTCAGCTTTAGGAGCCTTGTATGGGGACAACATAGCAGCCAACAAATGGGTCTCCAGGTTTATCAAATCCTGTGAACGTTCCAATCCGGTCCATATTCCCCGTCTACCTCCGTGGGATTTGAATTTAGTCTTAGAGGCCTTAACTGACTCCCCATTTGAGCCACTAGATACCATACCTCTAAAGGTCCTAACATACAAGGTCGCCTTATTGGTAGCCCTTACCTCAGCTAGAAGGGTTAGTGATATCCAGGCTCTATCAGTAGACCCGCCTTTCTTAGTGGTATTTCAGGATAGAATTGTCCTAAAACCTGATCCCTCATACCTCCCTAAAGTAGCATCCACCTATCACAGATCTCAGGAGATAATTCTGCCTTCCTTTTTTAATACACCTGTAAACCCAGAACAACATAGGTTGCACACCTTAGATGTCAGAAGAGCTATCCTGACGTATATAGAGAGATCTCAAACATGGAGGCAGAGTAGGGCTCTGCTTATCTCCTTTCAGGGCCTGAGGAAAGGATATGGGATCACAAAGGCTACCATTTCTCGATGGATTAGAGAAGCCATCTGTCTAGCCTACACATCAAGGGGCGAAATCCCACCAGTGGGGATTAAAGCGCATTCCACGCGGGCCATGGCTTCTTCTTGGGCGGAACATGCAGATGTACCGATCCATATGATATGTAAGGCCGCAACCTGGTCCTCACCTTCTACCTTTTACAACCATTACAGACTTGACCTTTCTGCTTCCTCTGATTTGACCTTTGGTAGAGCTGTGCTCAGTACAGTAATCCCACCCAAATAATGAATCTCTGAAAATCTCTCATGTGGGGTGCTGTCGTGATGAAGAGTAAAAATCCGGATTACGTACCGGTAATGCTCTTTTAATGAGTCACGACAGCACCCATGTATTACCCTCCCTAAATTATGCACAGCACTTTTCTTTAAGTTCAGAGAAGTAATGGTTGTATAGGGTTAAGAAATTTTTATGTTATTGAATAAGAATGAATACTAACACTTTTGCGGTTCCCTTTTTATACTCTGTAAACTAAACTGAGGAGGAGAGGGGACCGCCTCCTTTTATTCTGTAGGTTTCCTGTTCCTATGGGCGGATCCCTCTCTCTCATGTGGGGTGCTGTCGTGACTCATTAAAAGAGCATTACCGGTACGTAATCAGGATTTTTTACATATATTTTTCTTTATTAAACTTCTGGTGCAGCTATAAAATATTTATTTCTAGAGACGTATATTTTTACCCTGTTGGTGGTTCTAGTACTATAAAGAGATACATATATAGTCTTTTTTTCTCATATATATAATCTGTCAGTGTACGCATTTTATTAATTGTTTTATATTTTTTATGTAATTTTTGCTTGTATAATGGATTGATTAAATTTTCTTATTGATATGTAATCATAGGCACCCTAGTAATAAAGCCATATTTTTCATATTCCCTGCCTCGGTCTGATTTAGCTTTAATTTGCTCCATGGTGTAATACGTTGGTTGTTGGTTCTCCTCTCGCAGTGGTTTGTCCATTGCACTTTCTCACAGCGCACCCTGATAGTTTTGGTTACCGTGTTATTTTAAATTATAATAAGTTATTATTAGTATCCTCACGATTATTGGGTGTACTGTGTATCTTATAATTTATTATGGTACTGTAAATGCATGGAAAACTACTGCGACTCTGCAGCGGCCAATCCGCTGCGGATCCGTAGCCAAATCCGCGGCGTGTGCACATACCCTCACTCTGTGTGACTGCAGACTTGTGATTTCCCCTCGTTCACGCACTGTGCCATCCAGGGAAGCGCTGGTTTCTGGGCTGGCACCAGAGGGTATGTATGAGTTATACATACTCCTGGCCAGAAGATATCATGATGGTGTGGCTCAAAATAAATGCATGTGGTATTATTACAAAATGGAAGTATTAAGGAACAGTTGCAACTTGTCCACTAAAAGACCATGTTAAGTTAGAGCAGGGTCGCAGAGGGTAGAAAAGTCACCAACGCTCTGCTGACTCCATAACTGTGGAGTATAACACCAGAGGTTTAACATCAGCACAAGCACTGCACCCCTGCCAGGAGCTTCATGACGGAGCAGCTGCATTGGAGCCTTACATCACAATGCTGAGCAATGGATGGAGTGGTGTAAAGGTGCTGCCACTGGACTCTGCAGGAAAAGTGTTCTGTTCAGAGGATTCAGGCATCCCCCACATGTACTCAGGCTGTCTAGCAGCCGTTAATCATGCTAAAAACGAATTCTGATAGATTGCTCTCTTGGATGTAACTGTGGGCCTGGTCTCTTGTTTGGCACCTTCAAGAATGGCCATAGTCTGTGCCTCATGGGACATCTGTACATCATAGTGCATCTTGTTGCATAATGGTGCCTCTGTGCATTATATTGCTTCATAGTGCATCATAGCGCCTCTGTGCTTCATCGCGCCTCTGTGCGTCATTTTTCATCATAGTGCTTGAGTGCCTCTGTGCTTCATGGTATCTCTGGCGTTGTGGCTTTGTGCCTTTTAACCTCTGGCTTAGACCACCTGCCTCGTTAAACTCTGGCAGCATGGCCGCATCTTGTATCGTCGGCCTACCACTTCACATTTTGTCTCTGTCCTCAACTTCGGTTATAGAGTCCTTGTGTTTCTGGACCCAGATCCAGCTGCTATTGCTTCATTTTTTGCAACCAGGCTTGGCCAAGGGAACAGCTATGCTCGGGTTGGCCTATTAATTTAGTATTTCTTCTGTTTGGAACAGAACTCTCAAGTGAGCTACTGCCCTTGAGTGCTAAAAGCAAGTCTCTTTCATAGTTTTGGGTTCCTCCTATAAAAGGACATACTACTGTCCTGGGAGCAGGAAATCCCACGAGGTGAAAACAAAGAATCCTTCCTGACTCCACATACGGCAATCGGACTAGTTTCCTTGATCAACATGCAGTAGACAGATTCTCGTCCCGTAAGTCTGTTGTATTATGTTTACCAGGGATGGGATTATGGCCTTCTTTGTACCTTGTCATGAATCAGCAGCACTGTCATGTGGCTGAGGATCCCATACTCTCCGCTCTTACAGCAGTCAGGGCTCCTAAGAGAGAGAATCTGTATCCAGGCCTCTTAGGCTGTTTGCCCACGTTGCATTTTTTATGCGTTTCTGCCGCAGCGGAAACGCATAAAAACGCTTAAGAACCGCATTCCCATGCAATCATATGGGATTGCGCAGTTGCTGTGCCCATGCTGCAGATTTTCCCGCTGCGGAATCGCATAGCGGTAAAATCCGCAGCATGTTCATTATTTCTGCGGAATCGCGGTGATTCTGCCTCCATAGGATTGCATATGCCCACCATGCATAAAGTGAGCATTTCATGTGCGGAAGGTACCCGGGTCTGGAGGAGAGGAGACTGTACAGTCCTCATTGTGTGGTGGTGGTGAATATCACCATACTTTTGCTGGTCAATAAGGTTTTCAGGCCTATTCTGGGGCTGCGGTGTTTATAAGTAACTTGTTGACCACATTCATACTGAATTTTGCCATTTTGGACATATATCGGACACTACGGTGATTTATCTGTGTGGATTTCTTTAGATATCTATATTTCTTTTGATCTTTCAGATCATTTCTATATCTAGTCTGGTTCTTGCCTGGGACTTTGGTCCTTGGGCTTCTGTACCCACCCTGGGACCTTCTCTTTGGTATTCTCCATGGTGCTGTCCGGAGGGACGTAATGGTGAAAAAGGGAATTAAACCTACCGGTAATTCTGTTTCCAGAAGTCCCTCAGGACAGCACCATGGAGGTAGTCCTTCCTTGACCAAAAGCGGGCCAGGATCACAGAGAGGTTAAAAGGCCCCTCAAGCCTCCGCCCTCCACAGAAGGATGGATGGAAATGGTCTTAATGCGCCCTTACAAACGAATATGTAAGAAACCCTTTAACGGCTCCATCTCAATCTTGAGCCAAGACTTGATGGATGAACGATCTGCCGGAAGGTCTATCTTGTGTAAGCCTAAAGACAAACATAAGGGAGGGAAATAAGGGTGCTGTCCCGAGGGACTACCTGGAAACAGAATTACTGGTAGGTCTAATTCCCTTTTCCAGGACGTCCCTCCTGACCGCACCACCAGGAGGTTGTCCTTCTTATCCTTGATAGGGGCAGGAACACAGAAGAGGTTAAATAGCCCTCCCCACCTCCACCCTTCAGTGTTTTTCCTGTCCCTATCAGGGACAGACACAGAGGAGTTTTGGTGCGGCTTACCGTGCCGAAGATTCTAGGATAGCCGGTTGAACAGGGCTCCCGGGAAGCTTCATCCCTCTCCAGAGGGCTCTGAGCAGCGGAGGCTTGCTCCAGTGGCAGACTCCTCAGAGTGCTCTGACACCGAGGGAGGTCCCTCAGCGCGGGTCGAGCTGTGTGCTCCCATCTTCGATGCACCCCTCTCCAGAGGGCTCTGCGCCTGCAGCTGTATACCCGGCCGCATGCCAGCGGTGATCAGTCTCCTGGCGTGACGCGTCATCGGGAGCACCGGCATCCATTTCCAGTTCCGGTGATGACTTCCGGGGGCGGGGTACCAGCCCGGGCCTCGTTGCTGCCGGCGGGGATGCCGAGAGAACGCGGCCTCGTGGGACAGTGCTAGTGGGGCTGGGGAGAAATTCCCGCCTACGGTTCAGCGTTCCATCAGAGATGCGTACAGGTCCGTCGCAGATTAGGAGGATCATCGGCAGCTGAGTACAGAAGGAGGACGAGACATGATTTGAAGCCTGGTATTGCAATCTATTTAAACACAAACATCTGACAGCACACTTGTCCTAGGAACATGGAAGGTGCAGGTCGTGCAGACATTCAGTCCTCAGAGCTCGCCCTAGAACATGTAAGTTATACATAGTGGGGTCCTTATTCACAGCACTAGTCACACACAAGCTATAGGGCGTTCTTATATCTCTATTGCAGGATAAAGAAGCACCCAAACGTTCAGCGGCAGTTCTGAAACGCAAGACGAATAGATGCCCACTACGTTCTAACAAACTTCCAGATGGACATTCTAAGAAATTGTGTGACGGCTGTATGTCGGGACTACGGAAAGAGGAGCAGTCCTCCTTTCTAGATAGTATTGAAACTATCATTAGCGAGGAGGTACAGTCCACGGTATCAGCCCTGATGCCGGTTGAATCCCCCCGTCCTAAAAGGCCCAGGCGGAAGCAGGATCCTAGCTCAGAAGAGGGTGAGCTTTCAACTTACTCTATATCTGATTCCGTGGAAGGCGAATGTTCTTCAGCCATCCTCCCAGAAGAAAGATCTGTTCTCTTCTGAAAACAAGGACATACTCCTGCAGGCCGTTAGAAACACATGAAGGTGGAAGCAGCCACAGAACCCCTTACGGTCCAAGATGAGATGTTTGGCGGGCTCAGAGCTCGCAGAAACGGTGTTTCCGGTGAACCACCATATAACAGAGATGATCCTGGAAGAATGGGAGGATGTCGGAAAGAAGCTAGTGGTCCCAAAAGATTTTAGATACTGACTCCCTTTTGATCCAGATGAGACCAAAGTATGGGAATCTGTACCTAAAGTGGATATACCAGTGGCTAATGTCTCAAAAAAGACCGCTATACCATTTGAAGATTCCTCTGGTCTCAAAGACCCTATGGACAAAAGATCAGAAGATCTCAAGAAGGCCTGGAAACCCAAATTAACAATAAAACACCCAGAGAGGAGATCCTAAAGTCCTTACCGTTATTGAAGATGGCAACAGACTTTATGGCCGATGCTTCGGCGGAATCATAGTAACATAGTAAGGCCGAAAAAAGACATTTGTCCATCCAGTTCAGCCTATATTCCATCATAATAAATCCCCAGATCTACGTCCTTCTACAGAACCTAATAATTGTATGATATGATACAGAATCATGATATATGTATGATATGATATGAATCAGTTCGGTTTGCAGCAAGAAACAACGCCCTATCTAACGCAGCAAGAAGATCTCTATGGCTCAGGTCCTGGTCTGGCGATACACAGTCAAAAAACAAACTGTGTTCAATACCTTTCTCCAGCCTTCAAGTTTTTGGTCCAGTTTTGGACAAGCTGCTTGAAAAGGCAGCAGACAAGAAAGGCTTTCCTGAGGAAAAGCCGAAAAATTGACCGTCCTTTCGGAGGACTCGTTCCCATCCCAGACAGGACTATAGAGGTAACGGGAAAGGCGGAAGATGGAGCTACCCGAAAGGTGGTAGAGGTACCTTTCGGGATCAGAAGCCAAGAACCAGCAGACAATGACGCCAGCTTAGTGGGTGGAAGACTCCAGTACTTCTTACAGGGCTGGACAAATATCACTCAAAATTCTTGGATCTTAAGTACGATAGAACGGGGGTACAGAATAGAATTCAGCCAATTACCCCCCAGGAGATTTTGTCTGACCCAGTCCTTGACAGTTCACCAGAGACTTCTGAAGGATATTCAGGAACTTATCCAGATAAAAGCCATCATTCCGGTACCCCACTCTCAGAGGTTCAAGGGACACTATTCAAGCCTGTTTTCCATAAAAAAAAACAGGTGGAGAATACCACCAGATCATAAATCTAAAACCTCTAAATCTGTCAGTAACCTACAAACAGTTCAAGATGGAGTCACTCAAATCCGTAATGCCTCTAATCCAGAAAGGATCGGTAATGAGCACTTTAGACCTAAAAAGTGCTTACTACCAGCTTCCCATCTACGCCTCACACCAACAATATCTCAGATTTGCTATAAAAGACGGAGATCACATTCTACACTCAGTTCACGTGCCTTCCGTTCGGCCTCTCGTCTGCTCCCAGAATCTTCACTAAACTCATGGCAGAGGTGATGGCCTTTTTGAGAGAAAAAGAGATCCTGATCGTCCCTTATCTGGACGACATCCTGCTTAAAGCAGACTCCTCTCCACAGATGGAGAAGAATTTAACAACGACGATGTCCGTCCTAAAAAGCCTAGGATGGCTAATCTAAAAAAAATCAAACTTCAAACCCGAGACAAGGAAGTCGTTTCTCAGAGTGATCTTAAACTCAATTCAGGAACATACGTACCTCCCGCAACACAAGCAAGAATCATTCAAAAAAGAGATTCAAATATTGCAAAAGCAAAAACAGACTTCCATAAGGAAGGTCATGCGGGTGCTGGGGTTAATGACATCATGCATTTCCAGCGTCCAATGGAGTCAGTATCATTCAAGACCCTTGCAACAAGAAGTCCTGTCACTGTGGGACAGCAGAGACACAACCCTGGACAACAAAGTGCGTCTATCCAGAGACGCAAAAAGATCACTTGGACCGCGTCAATACGAAGCAGATCTTCAAATTACAGAGAGCTCAGGGCAGTCTGGGAAGCCTTAAAAACATATCAGGAGAAGGTAAAGGACCAAAACATTCATATTTTTTCCGACAATTCAACAACAGTAGCCTTCCTACTTCACCAAGGAGGTCCAAAACATCGCCATTTTACAGGACCTGTCAGATACAATATTCTCCTGGGCAGAGCTCACAGTCAAATCAATAACGGCAGTTCACCTAAAAGGCACCGACAACCAGGTAGCCGACTTTCTCAGCAGACAAAAGTTATGCCCCACAGAATGGTCCCTAAATCAGGAAATCTTCCTCCACTTAACCCAAAGTTGGGGTTTCCCAGAGGTGGATCTATTCGCCTCAAAGAAAAACACAAAGCCAAAAAGGTTCTTTTCTCTAAATCCAGGAGACAGGCCGTCAGGAATAGACGCCCTGGCTCAGAAGTGGAATATGAATCTGGCATATGCTTTTCCTCCATTGCCTCTAATACAAAGAGTCTTGCGGAAGATCCAGGAGAGCCAGACATCGATAATCCTAATAGTTCCATACTGGCCCAAAAGGAGCTGGTTTCCTCTACTAAAATGGATGTCCTTGGAAGAGCCAATCCATCTACCAGCAAGACCGGATCTTTTATCCCAGGGCCCTCTTCTTCATCAGAACCCGGAGCTGCTACAGTTAACAGCATGGATCCTAAAAAAGAAATCCTAAGGTCAAAGGGCCTCTCAGATCCAGTCATTGCCACTATCCAGAGCAGCAGGAAGCCTGTGACTTCTGCAATATACAGGAAAGTATGGAAGAAGTTCTGTTCACAGAGTGCAACTCCTGTGTCGGTCCCTCAGGGTCCAAATATCCCTAAGATCCTAGACTTTCTCCAGTCAGGCTTTGATAAAGGAATAAGACCTAGTACATTAAAAGTACAGATTTCAGCCCTTAGTTCCTTCTATGACTTTCAGTTAGCTACTTATCCATGGATAGTGAGATTTGTTAACGCCATCCAAAGACTTAGGTCTACAATTCGCAGTACAGTACCTCCCTGGGATCTAAACCTGGTCTTGAATTAACTTTGTAAAGAGCCATACAAACCGCTAAATCAGGCAGACTTAAAAGCCGTTACCCTAAAAGCCCCCTTCCTAGTTGCAATAACTTCAGCGAGACGTATTGGCGAGATTCAATCCTTATCCATTAAAGATCCATACCTGAAAATTCAGGATGATTGTATCATCCTTAAACTAGATCCCGGGTTTCTCCCTAAGGTCGTTTCCGACTTCCATAGAAGTCAAGAGATTGTTCTACCCACATTTTGCCAAAATTATAGTAATGAGAAGAAGCGTTCTCTTCACGCCTTAGATGTTAAGAGGACAATTCTACACTACTTAGAGATTACAAACAATTGGAGAGTGGACTCTAACCTATTCATCCAGATGGCCGGAAAGAACAGAGGGAAGAAGGCGTCCAAAGCTACGGTACTCTAGCTAGATGGATTAAGTCAACTGCGAGGGCAGCCTATATCTCATCAGGGAAATCCCCACCGGAAAGTCTCAGAGCGCACTCGTTGAGGGCAGTCTCGGCCTCATGGGCAGAAAGCGCTGGGGCTTCTATGGACCAAATATGCAGAGCTGCAACTTGGTCTAGATCAAATACGTTCTGTAGGCACTATAAATTAGATATTACAGCAAACCAACAGACTACATTTGGGAGGAAAGTCCTCCAGGCTGTAATCCCGCCCTAAAATAGGAGTTATTTGGTATTTCTGGTGGTGTTATCAGGAGGGACGTCCTGGAAAGTAGGAATTAGTCCTACCGGTAATAGTGTTTCCAGGAGTCCATCATGACATTATTACCCTCCCTTGCGTTCCTGTTTGATATGTAATGTAAACATGTGTAGAAAGGAATTCCAATAAAATAGTTGCATCCATCCTGGTGTGGTACTTGGAAAAATCACTGAAGGGTGGGGGTGGGGAGGGCTATTTAACCTCTTCTGTGTTCCTGTCTCTATCAAGGATAAGAAGGACAACCTCCTGGTGGTGCTGTCATGATGGACTCCTGGAAACACTATTACCGGTATGACTAATTCCTACTTTTGTTTTCTTGTAGTAATTTACAAAATTCCTGACAATATATTTTGCAGCCAGCAGATGTCACTCGGGGAACGTTTCACAATTATGAAATTCTCAGCTTTTCCCTTTTGTTGCTCCTATTATGATGCCGTGTTATAATCTGTAAAGGAGGTTTCCACAAAGAGTCATTTTAGACTTCAACTAGAACAAGGGTGTGCATAGAAATCATGGGGCCCCATAGCAGAAGTTCTAATTGGGCTCCCCTCTCCCCCAAAAAATATTTGGTAGGGTCACAGAAGGACATATCTCACAACTTTGCAGCCTTTAGGCTACGTTCACATTTGCGTTGTGCGGTGCTGCGTCGGCGACGCAACGCACAACGCAAACAAAAACGCATGCAAAACGCATTGTTTTATGACGCATGCGTCCTTTTTTGGCGTGATTTTGGACGCAAAAAAAATGCAACTTGCTGCGTCCTCTGCGCCCTGACGCTTGCGCCAGAAAAGATGCTTGCGTCACAAAATGCAATACAACGCATGTCCATGCGCCCCCATGTTAAATATAGGGGCGCATGACTCATGCGTCGCCGCGGCTGCGCCCGACGCAGCCCCGCAAAACGCTAATGTGAACGTAGCCTTACAAAGTAATGTTCCTCCACCTGAAGCCCTAGATCCTCCTTTCATTGCACCCATAAAGTATGATTCCAGAAAATATGCCCCACAAACACTGTAAGATACCCCCACAGTATGAGGACTCTACTATACCCCATAGCTCCCAACCATCCCTGATTCAGTGGGATTGTCCCGATTTGAGGGCTCAGTCCCATATCCCAATTTGTCAGAGCTTTTGTCCCGGCTTCTATACACACCTCTCTCCTCCAGGATTGGGGGCTGCTCTAAGCTCAAGGCATGAATTATATTTACTGATTTTTATCCTGTGCTCGGTCTCCCAGGACTCAACTCGCATCCCCATGTTCCCAGGCAGCAACCCTATGGATGACCACAGCTCATAATGTTACACCTAGGAGAATTTAGTAATCTTGACATGTATTGCAGGCAGTGAACCCAAGAATCAGATTATACATGTACATTGGATACAGCAGTGTATTTCTTTGTACTTGTATACTGAGGTGAAGAAAAAGTCAGATTTCTCTAGTCACTTTCCATGACAGCGTAGGAGGTTGTCTCCATTCCCTAATGGGGGACAGGAAGCACAAAGAGGTTAAAAGGCCCCTCCTACCTCCAAATTGCCAGTGTCTTTCCTGTCCCCCATGGGGCATGGAGAGGTTGTTCTATGCTGCGTGGCCGGTGACCGCGGCATACCTGTGTTTTTAACCGGGCAGTGGTGGTCGTCGGCTCTGCCTTCCTCCACATAATGCGCTGCTCCCGTCTCCTCTGGACTCGGGACCTTTCCTGGCCCACCCGCGCCTCATCGAGGTAAAGCGGGCCAGTGATCCCCGGCGGTGTCCTCCTGAGCTCACCGCTATTTTTCTCATCCTCCTGCGGTCTCGGCGTCCCGGAAGTGACGTCGGCGGTACTCGCGCGTCACTTCCGGTTTCTGCGTTCCACCCTGTGGAGCACATGCACTTCCTGGTGTGGCCTTGTACCGGCCCCCGGGCCTCCACACACCGTGGATGGCGCACCGCCCCATGTGGAGGCCTGCCTTTGGACCTGAGGATGAGGAGGGGACTGCTTTCACCTGCGCTGGGGGCTGAGTTTATTGCTATATAAACCAGCCTGAAGACACCTCCAGGTTAGACTGATCCCTGAGTCAGTATGGATGGTGCTTCCTGCCCTGCATCTGTAGAGCCCAGCGCTGCCCCAACTCCAGTAAGTCTGTCGCGGGGTGGGTCCAAGCCCCGGGGAATAGGGGCCCCTTTAGTTCCTGACTCCACTCTCCCTCTATTTTAGGGAGACAAGTCTGCCCAGAAAAACCTGACCAGAAAAACAGCAAAATGTGCAATCTGCAGTTTGAAGCTTCCCTCCTTATGGGAGAAGAAACTGTGTCAAGCCTGCACGGGCAAAATCGTTAGAGCCGAGCAACCTTCCCTGCTCGAAGAAATCCGTACGCTTGTCAGAAGTGAAGTACAATCTTCCTTAGCTGCCTTCAATCCTCCTATGCCTCCTCCTCTACAGAATCCTTCTCCTTCTAAAAAAAGGAGGATTCAAACTGAGGATTCTGACTCTGATTCCAACCATTCCTATTCTAACTCCTCGGAAAAATGGGGAGAACCTTCAAGTTATAAAATTTCCGAATCAAGAAAATATTTTTTCTCCTCGGATTACATTGATGAACTAGTAATGGCAGTGCATAGCACTATGGGGCTACAGGAGGAACCTATATCTCAAACTATACAGGATGAAATGTTTGGAGGATTGAAGTCAGAAAAGCGAATGGGGTTCCCAGTCCACCAAAACATCATAGACATGATATCTCAGGAGTGGGAATGCCCAGAGGAGGGTCTAATCACACCATCCGAAATAAGACACAGGTTTCCCCTCGAGGCAGGTTCTCCTTCCTGGGATGTGCCAAGGGTCGACATACAGGTGGCGAGAGTGACTAAGAAAACTTTGCTTCCCTTTGAAGACTCCTCTCAGCTGAGGGATCCATTAGATAGGAAAATGGAGAGTCTATTAAAGGGAACCTGTCACCCCGAAAATCGCGGGTGAGGTAAGCCCACCGGCATCAGGGGCTTATCTGCAGCATTCTGTAATGCTGTAGATAAGCCCCCGATGTTACCTGACGTCTTTCCATGACGTCCTCTTCTGATCTTCAGCCACGGCTCCGGCGCAGGCGTACTTTGCTCTGCCCTGTTGAGGGCAGACAAAGTACTGCAGTGCGCAGGCGTCGGGCCTTTGACCTTTCCGGCGCCTGCGCACTGCAGTACTATCCTCTGCCCTCAAGAGGGCAGAGCAAAGTACGCCTGCGCGGGAGCCGTGGCTGAAGATCAGAAGAGGACGTCATGGAAAGAAGATGGGAGGCGCCGCAGCGGCCCAGAGACACCCATCCGACCTGACCAGCAGCGGGACCGCCCCTGGGTGAGTATAATATAACGTCTTTTTCTCCTTTTTCAGGTAACATCGGGGGCTTATCTACAGCATTACAGAATGCTGCAGATAAGCCCCTGATGCCGGTGGGCTTACCTCACCCGCGATTTTCGGGGTGACAGGTTCGCTTTAAAAAAATCCTGGGAAACATCCACCTCTGGATTAAAATCTAACATTGCAGCTACCTGTGTCGCTAGAGCCCTTTCTCGTTGGATAGATGAGCTTGCAAGGCACATTTCTCAGGGCACATCAAGGGGAGAACTACTGGATTCTACCCATGCTTCAGAAGGCTTCGGCCTTTCTCTCAGACGCCTCCATGGAGTCTATTAGGATTGCGGCTAGATCCCTAGTCCAGTCAAATTCAGCACGAAGAGCCCTCTGGCTTAAGATGTGATATCACCTCCAAAATTAAGCTGTGCTCAATACCCTTTAAAGGTGACTACCTATTTGGCCCCTCTAGATGAAATTCTAGAAAAGGCCACAGATAGGAAAAAGGCCCTTCCAGAGCAAAAGCCTATCAGGAAGCGTTTTTTTCGTGCCCCCCAGTAAAATACTCCTCAAACAAGAGGTAAAGGAAAAACTGGGAGATGGAGCTATGCCAAAGGGAGGTGAAAAAATATCCTCATTCCCCAACAGCAGCAGCAGGAGAAATGACTCCGTCCCGGTGGGGGGGAGGCTCGCAAGATTCATCCATCACTGGCGGGCCATCTCCGAATCTCAGTGGGTCCTCAATATAATACAGGAGGGCCTTCTGATAGAATTCTTATCCCCCCCTCTCAGAATCTGAGGGTTACCTCCCCGTCATCTCAGAGAGACTTCTCAATAATGATGACAGGCCTGAGGGACCTGCTAAAATCATACGCAATTTCCCAGATACCACCAGAAGAATGGGGTGTAGGACACTATTCCCGATTATTCCTGGTATAGAAACCAACAGGGGAACCAAGAGTCATAATAAACCTGAATCATCATATTGTATACCGCAGATTCAAGATGGAATCCGTGAAATCAGCCATTTCCCTAAAAGGTCCAGGGATCTTTATGGTAACAATAGACCTAAAAGACGCTTACTTTCACGTACCCATTCATCCCCGTCACAGGAAATTTCTCAGGTTTGCGATTCAGTTCAATCAGCAAGTGACACACTTTCAATTCAACGTGCTCCCTTTTGGAATCTCTTCAGCCCCAAGAGTTTTCTCAAGGATAATGGCAGAGACAGTGTCTCATCTGCAGACAGGGAATCTGTATCATCCCTTACCTGGACGATCTGCTTCTGATAGCCCCCTCAGTTCAGGTTCTCACCAATCATGTTGCGAGAACCCTGGATATTCTCAAAACCTTAGGGTGGCTCCCGAATTTAAAAAAATCCCAATTACAACCTTCCAAGACAAGAAGGTTCCTGGGAGTACTACTGGACTCGGTAAAACAGAAGTCCTTTCTCCCGGAAGACCATCTTCGGGCCTTAACAAAAAAGGTGATAGATTTCAGAGAAAGCAGATCTCCAACCATACGGGAAAGCATGTCGGTCCTGGGCTCCATGACGGCATGTATCCAGTCAGTGTCATGGGCTCAGGCCCATTCCAGAGTCCTTCATCCCACATTCTCGCAAACTGGGATGGGAATCCGGGTTCCCTAAACAGAAGAGTGTTTACTCCAGGTCGCATGAAAGCATCACTTGCATGGTGGTTGAACCCCAGAAATATCCATAGGGGGGTAAGCTGGTCACAATATCCCCTTGTGACAATCATGACCGACGCCAGCAAGCGGGGTTGGGGAGCAGTAATCCTGCATACTCCGGTTCAGGGCCTTTGGAGTCAGACATTAAGTGCCAGATCCTCCAATTTCAGGGAGCTGAAAGCAGTGGGAAGCTCTCATAGCAGCAAGCAGCTTAATTTCAGGAAGACATGTCCAGATTTACTCAGACAACACAACTACTGTCGCCCATCTCAAACATCAAGGGAGCTCAAAATTCAACAGCTTGGCAGGCGTCTCGAGTCAAACTTTTTGCTGGGCAAAAAAGAACCTCTCCCTCACAGCGGTCCACCTGAAGGGGTCATCAAACTTCCAGGCGGATTTCCTGAGTCGTCAGGACATTCAGCCTGGGGAGTGGAGCCTGAACAAAAGAACTTTCAGGATGCTGGTGGACAAAATGGGGCCTTCCAGAAGTAGATCTTTTTGCCTCAGGTCGGAATGCCCAAGTAAAAACCTTTTTTTTCCCTAAACCCCAGGGACAATCCCAGAGGGGTAGATGCCCTGGTCCAGGCTTGGAACTTCCAACTGGCATACGCTTTCCCACCAATTCCTCTGTTGGCGAAAGTCCTGCGAAAGCTACGAGAGGACCAGGTGCCTACCATAGTGGTAGCCCCAGTATGGCCAAAGAGGAGTTGGTACAACCTCATTGTCGAGCTGCATATAGACGGGCCAGTCCTCTTACCAGTGGATGCTGATCTTCTCCAAGGGTCTTTTCAACCCCCGGAAATGGAACCTAGCAGCCTGGTTGTTGAAACCCAGGTCCTAAAGGTCCTCTCTACCTTACAAAGATCCAGGAAACCTGTTACAAATGCAATCTACAGTAAGGTGTGGAAAACCTTCTGCACCTTTTGTCTTCCTGGTACTCCTGATCCTCTCCGTCCAAATGTATCAAAAATTTGGGATTTTCTTCAGCGCGGATTTGAGTTAGGGCTTAAACCTAGCAAATTGAAAGTTCAAGTCTCTGCTCTCAGTGCTGTTTTCGATCAGGAGCTGGCCAACCATCGTTGGATCAGAAGATTTATGGTATCAGCTCTCAGGTTGCAACCTGGGAAACAACCTGTTGTTCCCTCTTGGGATTTAAACCTGGTTCTCAAGGGTCTCAAGCACCTTTTGAACCCCTGTCTTCCTGCTCTCCTCAATTTCTGTCGTACAAAGCTGCCTTTTTAGTGGCAATAACCACTGCAAGACGCGTAGGGGAGCTGCAATCTCTATCAGAAAGAGAACCCTACTTGACAATAACAGACGACTCCATAACCCTCCGTCTGGATCCTTTTTTTCTACCTAAGGTGGTGTCTGATTTTCACCGATCTCAAAACATCATCCTTCCCTCCTTCTGTCAGAATCCGGCAAACTCTAAGGAGCAGGAATTCCATACTCTTGACATTAGACGTATCATCATACACTACCTCGAACAGACTAACTCTTTCAGAATAGACCAAAACCTGTTTATCCATTCGTCAGGTCAGAAAAAAGGGAAGAAGGTGGCAAAAATCCATCTCTAGCTGGATTAAGAGGGCTATGCAAGAATCTTATATAGCCCAAAAATTAACTCGGCCAATTTGAGTCAGAGCTCACTCTACAAGATCCACGTCAACTTCATGGGCTGCACGAGCGGGTGCCTCCATCGAGTAGATCTGCAGGGCCGCAACTTGGTCTTCGCCACATACATTTACCAAACACTATAGATTGGACTTATTGTCCAATCGGGATCTAGTCTTTGGCCGGAAAGTTCTCCAGGCTATTGTCCCCCCCCCCCCCCAGTGCAGAATTGGTTGGTACTCCTATGCTGTCGTGGAAGGTGACTAGAGAAAATAGAATTAGACTTACCGGTAGTTCGGTTTTTAGGAACCTTCCACAACAGCACTAATTCCATCCCTTCCTTGGATTTATCCAGGGTTTATTAAGGTAGCTAGTGCTATGGTATCCGTTATAAGTCGCTGGCGATTTGGTGGAGGTAGGAGGGGCCTTTTAACCTCTTTGTGCTTCCTGTCCCCCATTAGGGAATGGAGACTTCCTCCTACGCTGTCGTGGAAGGTTCCTAGAAACCGAATTACCGGTAAGTCTAATTCTATTTTTTTTTGTTCCTATAAATGTACTAAAAATAGTAAAAAGCAATTACAAAGATGTATGTTTGACGGTGGGGGGTGGGCGGGGGGGTTCTCAACAGAAATATAATCCACAAACTTCAACATTACAGGTAGGAGCTAAATCACCTGAGCCACAGGTGCTGGTGATGCAAGAAGAGAATTCTGTGTACTTGATCTGTATTGCAGGCTCTGACTCCACAGGCAGATTACAGTGGACTTTTATGTCTATTCTAGATGGAAGCTAAAAGATTTTTTTTTTTCATCGTATAAAATTACTGTAATTTTAATGCAATTTTAAATAATGAATATCACAAATCAGCAAATAACTTGGACGTATTTGGTGTCCCTCTAAATGTAACGACAAGCACAACTAGGCGATCAGATTATTTGTGGGGCTCGGTAAATGGCGTAAAATAATGGAATTATGTGTTTTCTCTTTTAAACCCATAAAAAAGTAATAAAAATGTAACACTGAGGCCGTGTCCACACGTAGCGTAATTGCTTTGTTTTTTCTACTGCTTTCTTCTGAACATTTTCTGCAGGTATCCGCACCACACACCGCAATAACATTCTTCTCTGATTATTGCGTGTTTGCTGTGTTTCTTTTATGCGTTTTCCCCCTTATTTGATGCAATTTAGGACTATGTTTGCTGAATGTCCCTCACTTACAGTAGCTGTGCTACAACACGGCTGGTAAAGCAATGAGGATGCTGCGAGAAAATCTGGGGCTGTTTATTAGATGAGATCATAGGTTCATATGTTTTTCATTAATTAATTAGGGTCATTAGGTGCAACTGCAGCGGGGCGCGATGGGACCTTCAGCATAGTATCGCTGAGCTGGGCTACAACCTGGTTGTCAGATGTTTTATTAGACGGGGCAAGAACAATATATGGGCCCTTTGCAGTTCAATAGCTCATTGTAATGCCCAATTCCACATGTTTTGGTGATGAAAATGGACCCTCTTACATCTTGGGTCCCTGTGTAGCTGCACAGGTTTCACCATTGATACATCTGTCCATTAAATAGGGTCATTAGGTACATCTGAGCATGCTCTACTGACTTTGAACTGCTGGATAACAAGTGCAGTGACACCTTGGGAATGTGTCCATCTATCATTTTCTGCACAAAGGAGAAGCCACATAGACTCATTGAGCTTCTGTCTACCTTCTCTGTTAGCCTTTGGACCCTATAGAAGCTTCTGTAACTGCAATGCTCTGTGCTATTCTGTTCCTACCCCTGAAGTCACCAATCATTTCAGGTGTATAGTGTGTATGTATGTGTATATGTATATATATATATATATACATATATATATATATATATATATATATATCTATATATATATCTACTATATAAAGCTGAATGTGTGTGTATGTGTGTGTGTGTGTGTATGTCCGGGATTGGCATCTGCACCGTCGCAGCTACAGCCACAAAATTTTGCACAGTCACACGTCTGGACCCCGAGAGCGTCATAGGTTATATTGTGAGGCGAAATTTTAACCCCGCGCGTTCCAATTCACCAAACAATTTTGCCCCTATCTACATAATGGGGAAAAAAGTGAAAGGAAAAGTGTTGGAGGCGTCGCAGCTACAGCAACAAAATTTTGCACAGTCACACGTCTGGACCCCGAGAGCGTCATAGGCTATATTGTGAGGCGAAATTTTAACCCCGCGCGTTCCAATTCACCAAACAATTTTGCCCCTATCTGCATAATGGGGAAAAAAGTGAAAGGAAAAGTGTTGGAAGCGTCGCAGCTACAGCAACAAAATTTTGCACAGTCACACGTCTGGACCCTGAGAGCGTCATAGGCTATGTTGTGAGGTGAAATATTAACCCCGCGCTTTCCAATTCACCAAACAATTTTGCCCCTATCTACATAATGGGGAAAAAAGTGAAAGGAAAAGTGTTGGAGGCGTCGCAGCTACAGAAACAAATTTTTGCACAGTCACACGTCTGGACCCTGAGAGCGTCATAGGCTTTGTTGTGAGGTGAAATTTTAACCCCGTGCGTTCCAATTCACCAAACAATTTTGCCCCTATCTACATAATGCGGAAAAAGTGAAAGGAAAAGTGTTGGAGGCGTCGCAGCTACAGCAACAAAATTTTGCACAGTCACACGTTTGGACCCCGAGAGCGTCATAGGCTATGTTGTGAGGTGAAATTTTAGCCCCGCGCTTTCCAATTCACCAAACAATTTTGCCCCTATCTACATAATGGGAAAAAATGAAAGGAAAGTGTAGGAGGCAAATTGACAGCTGCCAGATGTGAACAAGGGGGACTTAAAGAATGAGAGCGATGGCGCCAAAGAGTATATACCGTCCAGTTGCTAAGGTGGGGCCCCGACATGGGATACTCACCACACACGGGGATATGAACACACACAAAATGCGCCACACACTACCACGTGCTTGAACACATATTACCCTCAGCACACATTTCACCACAAATACACCAACCTCGCCACATAAAAGTCAAAACACAAAAGTCGCCACTCAAAACTCGCCACGCGCAGAACTCACCACATGCAAAAACTAGGCTCTTGCAAAACTCGCCACAAGTGCAAAATTCTCCTCATGAAAAACTCGCCACACGCAAAACTTGCACACGCTGAAAAATTGCCACATGCACAAAAGTTGCAACACATGCAAAAGTTGCCTCACACAAAACTTGCACATACTCAAAAGGCACCACACATAATACTCGCAACGCGCAAAACTCGCCATGCGCAAAACTTGCTGCACACAACTTGCTACACTAACCTGTCACATGTAACTCGACACACAAAAAGTTGCTACACGCATGTTGCTACACAAAACTCATCTCAAAAAAGTCGCTACATGCATGTCGCCACACGCAACTCAACACACACAACTTGACAAACGAAACTCGCCCTAAAACACACACAAGTCTGGTATTATCCTTCAAAAATAAAAATCTGATTAATAAGCAGACAAACTACAACAATTGCACCATATAGGAAATACGGCAGCTGTCAGTCACATGACCTGTCTATTATGTGTATGTGTGAGCTAATATATACTGCCAGGGGGAGGGCTTCCTGTTGGCTGGGGATTTATCAGGCTGCCAATTTACCGTAGCTTACAAATACAGAGGTAAAAATACTGAGCAAATAACGTGTGAACGAGGTCTAATACAGGAGGAGATGACACACAGGTATATACTATATACAGGGGAGATGACACACAGATATATACTATATACAGGAGAGATGACACACAGGTATATGCTATATAGAGGAGGGGATGACATATAGGTACATATATATACAGGAGGAGATGACATACAGGTATATACTATATACAGGAGGAGATGACATACAGGTATATGCTATATATAGAAGATGACATGCAGGTATATACTATATGCAGGAGGAGATGACACTCAGATATATACTACATACAGGGGAGATGACACACAGGTATATACTATATACAGGAGGAGATGACATACAGGTATATGCTATATATAGAAGATGACATGCAGGTATATACTATATGCAGGAGGAGATGACACTCAGATATATACTATATACAGGGGAGATGACACACAGGTATATACTATATACAGGAGGAGATGACATACAGGTATATACTATATATAGAAGGAGATGACATTCAGGTATATACTATATATAGGGGAGATGACACACAGCAGGTATATACTATATACAGGGGAGATGACATACAGGTATATACTATATACAGGAGATGACATACAGATGTATACTATATATAAGGGAGATGACAAACATGTATATACTGAGGTGATGAGGTGAAAATGAGAGGTGTGAGGTGAAAATGAAAAGGTGTGAGTGCAAAATGAGAGGAGTGAGGAAAAATAGTGGAGTGATCAGAAAATGACAGATGTGAGGTTGAAATGACAAGTGTTAGGGGGGAATGAGAGGAGTGAGGGAGAAAATGAGAGGTGTGAGAGAGAAAATGAGAGATTTGAGGGGGAAAATGAAAGATGTGATTGGGAAAATGAGAGGCGTGATGGGAAAATAAGAGAAGTGAGGTGCTATAACTAACCACAGATATTTACTATGCCCAGGCAACGCCGGGCTCTTCAGCTAGTCTACTATATAAAGCTGAATGTGTGTGTGTATGTGTGTGTGTATGTGTGTGTGTATGTCCGGGATTGGCATCTGCACCGTCGCAGCTACAGCCACAAAATTTTGCACAGTCACACGTCTGGACCCCGAGAGCGTCATAGGCTATATTGTGAGGCGAAATTTTAACCCCGCGCGTTCCAATTCACCAAACAATTTTGCCCCTATCTGCATAATGGGGAAAAAAGTGAAAGGAAAAGTGTTGGAAGCGTCGCAGCTACAGCAACAAAATTTTGCACAGTCACACGTCTGGACCCTGAGAGCGTCATAGGCTATGTTGTGAGGTGAAATATTAACCCCGCGCTTTCCAATTCACCAAACAATTTTGCCCCTATCTACATAATGGGGAAAAAAGTGAAAGGAAAAGTGTTGGAAGCGTCGCAGCTACAGCCACAAAATTTTGCACAGTCACACGTCTGGACCCTGAGAGCGTCATAGGCTACGTTGTGAGGTGAAATATTAACCCCGCGCTTTCCAATTCACCAAACAATTTTGCCTCTATCTACATAATGGGGAAAAAAGTGAAAGGAAAAGTGTTGGAGGCGTCGCAGCTACAGAAACAAAATTTTGCACAGTCACACGTCTGGACCCTGAGAGCGTCATAGGCTATATTGTGAGGCGCAATTTTAACCCCGCGCGTTCCAATTCACCAAACAATTTTGCCCCTATCTACATAATGGGGAAAAAAGTGAAAGGAAAAGTGTTGGAGGCGTCGCAGCTACAGAAACAAAATTTTGCACAGTCACATGTCTGGACCCCGAGAGCGTCATAGGCTATATTGTGAGGCGCAATTTTAACCCCGCGCGTTCCAATTCACCAAACAATTTTGCCCCTATCTACATAATGGGGAAAAAAGTGAAAGGAAAAGTGTTGGAGGCGTCGCAGCTACAGAAACAAAATTTTGCACAGTCACATGTCTGGACCCCGAGAGCGTCATAGGCTATATTGTGAGGCGCAATTTTAACCCCGCGCGTTCCAATTCACCAAACAATTTTGCCCCTATCTACATAATGGGGAAAAAAGTGAAAGGAAAAGTGTTGGAGGCGTCGCAGCTACAGCAACAAAATTTTGCACAGTCACACGTCTGGACCCTGAGAGCGTCATAGGCTATGTTGTGAGGTGAAATTTTAACCCCGCGCGTTCCAATTCACCAAACAATTTTGCCCCTATCTACATAATGGGGAAAAAGCCTATGACGCTCTCAGGGTCCAGATGTGTGACTGTGCAAAATTTTTTTTCTGTAGCTGCGACGCCTCCAACACTTTTCCTTTCACTTTTCCCCATTATGTAGATAGGGGCAAAATTGTTTGGTGAATTGGAACGCGCGGGGTTAAAATTTCACCTCACAACGTAGCCTATGACGCTCTCAGGGTCCAGACATGTGACTGTGCAAAATTTTGTTGCTGTAGCTGCGACGCTTCCAACACTTTTCCTTTCACTTTTTTCCCCATTATGTAGATAGGGGCAAAATTGTTTGGTGAATTGGAACGCGCGGGGTTAAAATTTCGCCTCACTATATAGCCTATGACGCTCTCGGGGTCCAGACGTGTGACTGTGCAAAATTTTGTGGCTGTAGCTGCGACGGTGCAGATGCCAATCCCGGACATACACACACACATACACACACACACACACATTCAGCTTTATATAGTAGATTATTTGTGATGGAGATCTGCCCAGCTACATATTGTAGGGACAGACATAGTTAAAGTTTGGGACTAGCCCATAGTGGGAGGGGGTAAACCCAGTAACAGAGACCTACTCCTGATAGAGCGAAATACAGTAACCAAGTCCAAGTTGCAGTGGACAGTCAGCTATTGTTTAAGGGAGTGGGAAGCCTTATTGGAATCCCTTGCGGACATTACTGCAAGTTTTGAAGTCTAGCGCTTTGTACAGGTTCTTGTCTGTACAGAGGAAGATGGACGTGGAACCACGTTAAGGGAAAGTAACGGATTCCGGGTGTACTGCAGGGCTAGATAGGGAAACCTCTGGGCCTAACAGAACCAGTGAACGTGGGGATAGTCCAGAAGGAACGGATAGTAATGCTGGAAATGGACTGTGCTAAGGAAGCGAGGAAAGACATGTTGTGCCTGAAACTGCAATGTTAGTCTGAGGAACTTGAACTGTCCAGTAAATGTTTGCTTGTTACAATGAACTGTGTGTCCCCTGAGTTATGTGCAGCGGCTCCTGAGCATGTAGGTCTGGAGATGGTAGATGCCTGCGACCTACTGGTGAGTGTGATGCACCCCACACCTGACTGCACACTGGGACTGGGACACGATTTTCCTGTAAAGCGTCAGAGCGTTATGTAGCAGCAGCTCGACCATGGCTGCCACCCGCGGTCACTTTACGGTTACGCAGAAGGTATTTGTTTAATTTCAGATAACTGTATACTGCCCGGTGTCATAGTAAGGCTGTGTGCACACGCTGCGGATCCGCAGCTGTTTTCCATGAGTTTACAGTACCATGGAAAACAAAATCCGCAGTGCACATGCTGCAGAAAAAACACACGGAAACACTATGTTGTTAGTTCCCCAGCATGTCAATTATTTGTGCGGATTTCACTGCGGTTTACACCTGCTCCTCAATAGGAATCCACACAAAAACTGCGGTAATTCCACAGTAAATCCGCAGTGCAGTTTACCTGCAAATTTACAAAAACAGGTGCGGAAAAATCCACAGACATCCCACCTACGTGTGCACATACCCTAAGACATCCCTACAATGTAAATTTATTGAATTTTGAACCAGCAAGGAATGATGGAAGATTTCGGCTCTGGAGAATAACCCCTGTATCACTACAAGGTAAGCAATGTCAGGTATGTACACCATAATATCACCAGCAGAATAGTGAGTTTAGCTCTGGAGCATAATGCAGGATGTAACTCAGGATCAGTAATGTAATGTATGTACACAGTGACTGCATCAGCAGAATAGTGAGTGCAGCTCTGGGGTATAATATAGGATGTAACTCAGGATCAGTACAGGATCAGTAATGTAATGTATGTACACAGTGACTGCACCAGCAGAATAGTGAGTTTAGCTCTGGAGCATAATACAGGATGTAACTCAGGATCAGTACAGGATCAGTAAAGTAATGTATGTACACAGTGACTGCATCAGCAGAATAGTGAGTGCAGCTCTGGGGTATAATACAGGATGTAACTCAGGATCAGTACAGGATCAGTAATGTAATGTATGTACACAGTGACTGCACCAGCAGAATAGTGAGTTTAGCTCTGGAGCATAATACAGGATGTAACTCAGGATCAGTACAGGATCAGTAAAGTAATGTATGTACACAGTGACTGCATCAGCAGAATAGTGAGTGCAGCTCTGGGGTATAATACAGGATGTAACTCAGGATCAGTACAGGATCAGTAATGCAATGAGACTTGCCTGTTCAAGTCTATGAAGGCGCAAAAAGATTAGATCGCATATAGATTGTTCAGTTTCTTTTTAATTAATTTTTATTTGGGGTTTCTCAAATTACAACATTCGTAACTTTTTACAACAAAGACACAATTATATAATCAATAGTTTCCAGATTGTCAATCAATCAGATTTTTATGGATACATAATTATTTGGAAACTGTATTTGATCTAGTAAATTTTAATGACATGCTTGTCTGAACACGTGAACACATTTAGGGGATAATTTACCGAGTGGTGGGGCTTGACCATTGGAATGAATGGAGGAGAGTGCAGACATGTGCGCTGCGCTTCATTCTAAGGCTTCTTTCTCATTTCCGTCTTTCTGCTACCGTCGCAATAATCGATTTTTGAAAATTGGGGAATACCTCCAGTTACATATAGTTAGTATAGTTCTTCTGATTCGCTATGTTGCTTACCCCATATGCAGGGCATTGCAGTAGCTTAGATATCCATGGTTACGACCTGTATAGCTCACTCTTTATGACTATATAAGTGGCTGTAACCTTTGATACCTATGCTACTTCAATGCCTGCCCATGAGATAAGCCACAGAGCTTATCAGAAGAACTATACCACATTTCTAATTGGAGGTATTTGCTAATATTATTATTACACCTACTACATATTGCGATATGATCTTATAGTTGGGAATGCCGCTTTCACCTTGCAGACATGGAAAAGTCATTGAGTCTCAGTATAAAATTGAGCGGTGGCCGGGTTCATATTCTGCTCCATGGTGCCAGATATATTTTCTGTAAATGTTTTGATTGTTCCATTTCTATTCCAATAGAAGACGTGACCTTAATTTTAGTAAGTGAGCGCTGGATGACGGAATCCTCAGCTTTGAACATCAGTGACTCCATTTTATCACATATGAATTACATTAGAGAGAATGGCTTCAGGCGGCTTGCAGAACAGCGGTGAGGTTAAAAACACGCCGGCGCATAGATAAACACAATGAATAATGTCCGAGGACTGTTCCGGAAGCAATTTAAGCAAAGCTCTGGGTTGGAAGAAAATATTTCAATTTTCTTCTGTGAACGCTTTATATGCCTTTGATTTTGAATTATTCAATATCTCAGATCCATTGCAGCGCTAATGAAATTTAGGCGTTGAAAATGGTTTGAATTTGACAATATTCCTCATAGCGACAGAACATAGATCCTGGGCTGGAAACCGCCGTAAGATCATTTCCAATGACAACAAAGTGTTTATATCAGGGGGCTGAAGAGCAGAGGTGGCAAATATTCCAAAAATTAAAGTGAATCTGTCACCAGGTTTTTGGAGAGCAGCATGATGTAGGGGCTGAGACCATGATTCCAGCATTGTGTCACTTACCGGGCTGCTTGCTGTCATTATGATACAATCGCTGTTTTCTCTGCTGCAGATCTAGAAGTGCTCAGAATGCTGATCCCTGTATAACCCCGCCCTCACCACTGGTTGGCAGCTTTCTGTGTACGCTGTGCATAGGCAGAAAGCTTCTGATCAGTCGTAGAGGAGAAGTTATACAGAGCAGTTGACTATGAGGAACAAGACACCTAGTCCTATATTGATAATTTCCTGCTGATAAATCAAGTGATTTTTATTGAAACAGCAGAACATATCCTAGTAAGTCAAGGGTGGGCAATGAATTTTCCCAAGGGGCCACAGGAGAGACCATGACTGTTGTGGAGGTCAGAACCAATAGGCTGAAATTAATTCTACTCAATATTAATATTAACATATTAATTATAATTATTAATTGTATCACTTAATATTGAGCAGAATTAAGTATTGTTGACATCCCCACATACAGCCCCCTATATACTGAGGCTACACACAGCCCCCTATATTCTGTAAGATCCCACACACAGCTACCATTATACAGTATGAGCCCCCACACCACATCCTATATACAGCATGAGCCCCACATAGCCTCCAATATACAGTATGTGCCTGCACATAGCCTCATATATTCCTCTCTTCATTTCCTTCCACTCCCTTATTTATTTTAGGACTACTTTGAGTATGGGAACACTCTCTGAACTATGACTAAGAACTTGTCGGTTTGAAACCCGTAAGGCCATGAGTGTCCCCGGTTTTCTGCTAACACAAACTTCTTTCCGTGCACGGATATTGGATTCTACTGCGGTGAGCATGATTTTTTTCTACAAAGTATTTTTGTCCTTCTATATACACGAACAGCCCTCACTTTGCCTCCAATATACAACATGAGACCCCACATAGCCTCCTATATACAGTATGAGCCCTACATAGCCTCCTATATACAGTATGAGCCCCCACATAGCCTCCTATATACAGTATGAGCCCCCACATAGCCTCCTATATACAGTATGAGCCCCCACATAGCCTCCTATATACAGTATGAGCCCCACATAGCCTCCTATATACAGTATGAGCCCCCACATAGCCTCCTATATACAGTATGAGCCCCCACATAGCCTCCTATATACAGTATGAGCCCTCACATAGCCTCCTATACACAGTATAAATCCTCACATAGCCTCCTATACACAGTATAAATCCTCATAGCCTCCTATTTCCAGTATGAGCCCTCACATAGCTTCCTATATACAGTATGAGCCACCACATAGCCTCCTATACCCAGTATGAGCCATCACATAGCCTCCTATATACAGTTTGAGCCCTCACATAGCCTCCTATATACAGCATGAGCCCCCACATAGCCTCCTATATACAGCATGAGCCGCACATAGCCTCCTATATACAGTTTGAACCCTCACATAGCCTCCTATATACAGCATGAGCCCCCACATAGCCTCCTATATACAGTTTGAGCCCCTACATAGCCTCCTATATACAGTATGAGCCCCACATAGCCTCCTATATACAGTATGAGCCCCACATAGCCTCCTATATACAGCATGAGCCCCACCTAGCCTCCTATATACAGTATGAGCCCTCACATAACCTATATACAGCATGAGCCCTCACATAGCCTCCTATATACAGCATGAGCCCCACATAGCCACCTATATACAGCATGAGCCCCACATAGCCACCTATATACAGTATGAGCCCCCACATAGCCACCTATATACAGTATGAGCCCTCACATAATGATATACCATATGAGCCCCCACATAGCCTCCTATATACAGTATGAGCCACATAGCCTCGCTATATACATACAAACATCCCATTCACATGAAAAAAAAGAAAAACACATACTTGCCTCTCTGCCGCTCCCCCGGTTATCTGGCTCTGCTTCTGTCTCTAGTGCACCGACTCTCCGCAGTGCACAGGTGATGCACTTTTCCAGTCCTTCAGTTGTATCGAGCCACATCCGTCCCGTGGATCGCAGTTTGCCCATCTCTGTAGTAAGTGATACATCGCTGGAATCAGGCTATCAGCCCCTACATCATGCTGTTCTCAGATTACATAGCAAAAATATTTGCTGTGTGGTTCTTCCATTGATGACAGATTATCGCGAAGGACCCTTCTAACAATATCCCCTTAATAGAAAATTATCCCAAGACTATGTGCAAAGAGTATTTCTATGGAACTGGGTAAGCAGCACTATGTACAATTCTTTAGCAGATATCCTACCTGAGTCATAAACTCTTAAAAAACAAAAAACAAACCTTAATAGGATAATTAAAGAAATAATTAAATCCTCAGCTACTTCGTCTGTGGTGGTCCCCAGCGATCCCGAAATGATGACAGCCTGTCCATTAGTCACCTGCCAATCACTGGTCTCAGAGGTTAAGTGCTAAACACACAAATGACACCACGGAGGCCAGAAATTGGTATTAGTTGTCAGGTGACTGATGGATGGGACATCATCACTGCAGGACAAGCAGCAGACACATTCCCCCCACTATAAGAGAAAATATTAAACTCCGTCGAGACCGTCCAATTTTTAATCTTTGCACTTTATTTTGTCCTCCCCTTGTTCCAAGAGCCATATCTTTTTATTTTTTATTTTACATCAATATTGTCGTATCAGGACTTGCTGCTTCTTAAAGCTCGTACTGAAAAAATGGAGCAAAGTGGGGTGAAATAACTGAAAATTCATGATTTTGGGGGTTTTGTTTTTATGGCGTTCATCGTGCAGTATAAATGAACTGGCAAAGTAATTGTCCAGGTCAGTACAATTATGGCAATATCGAATATATATATATATATATATATATATATATATATATATATATATATAGTACATATATATATACTATATATGTGTATATATATACTATATATGTGTATATATATATATATATATATATATATATATATATATATTCCAGAAATGAAAAAAATTCTGAAATTTGTAAAAAAAAAAAACAAAGTTTAAGGGCTAGGTTTAGTGAATAGTGTAGAGTGGGTGGGAGGCTGTTCACCATACCTCCACCCTGGGGTGTAGTCCAAAGGATGAATACACAGCCTTCTCGCTCATTCAGTGTTGGGTGTGCCTGGAGATGTGAGCACCAGAGCTGTGTGTGAAAAACCTAAATGTTTGTTTCCTGAGCAGCAGATCGCTGCAGCAACATGGTGCTAGACATGTGGGCAAGATCCACAGAAAGCAAGTGTGATGACTGTAGACAAACTGTATGGCCTGGGTGAAGGCGGCTTTAGGGATGGAACACTGGTGGTCAGACAAAATGGAGGAGCTGATCAAGCACCTGATCCAAAGCTAGCAGGAGCACCAGAAACTCTAGCAGGAGACAAGCTCCTGAAACAGCAGATCCAAAAGCAGCAATGAGAAATGGAACTCCTGGAAGCCTGGAAGGTGATGTCCTCAGCAGAAAAATCGCCTCTCCCCCAAGTCAAGGTGATGGCTCATACGTCCGAAAGGTGGTAACATGAGCCATGAAAAGATGGCCTCAGGTGATGATGTTGAGGCATTTTTGACTGTGTTCAAAAAGGGAACAGCATGAGAGAAGCTGCATTCAGAGCAGTTGGCGGAGGTGCTTGGCCCCCTATTTAACTGGTGAACCCCAAAAGGCTTATTATGACCTGGCCTTAAAGGATGCACAGGAGAATGCCAAATTTAAAACTGAGGTATTGGCATGCTCAGAAGTGACTGTCTGTTAGAGCTGAAAGGAAGCACTACTAGGCATATTGCGGAGAGAAAACCCCTTGTTCCAAATGCTCGACCTACTTCATCTGGTACAGAAGTGGTTGCAGCTGGAGCACGGTGGCTCAGTGTTTAGCACTACAGCCGTGCACAGCGCTGGGGTCGTGGGTTCAAATCCCACCAAGGACAACATCTGCAAGGAGTTTGTATGTTCTCCCTGTGTTTGTGTGGGTTTCCTCCGTGTTCTCCGATTTCCTCCCACACTCCAAAGACATACTGATAGGGAATTTAGATTGTGGACGTAAGAAATGTGAAGATTGTTTCAGCTCCTTTTCGATTAAAAGTCCTTTATTGATCCATATCCTTAAAAATCATCCCTGCACAAAAGGGAATGTGAACAGCGACAAAAACCTGTCACATTCCCTTTTGTGCAGGGATGATTTTTAAGGATATGGATCAATAAAGGACTTAATCGAAAAGGAGCTGGAACAATCTTCACATTTCTTACGTCTTCAAGCTGCTGCTACGTCTGGGTCAGGACGGGTTCACGTGCTCCTGTGGTCTGTTGGTGAGCTGACTGGGCCTTTGGCCCCTGTATTAATTTAGATTGTGATTGTGATGATAATTTGTGTAAAGCGTTGTGGAATATGGAAGCACTATATAAGAAAAGTATAATAAATAAAAAAAAAAGTCCTCCACTGCAGCCCAGATGGTCAAGCAAGATTCATCCACTCCCTTCCTAGGTGACCTGGTTGGCCTAGTGGAAAAGTACTACATGGTCGAGAAGTCCTTAAGGAAACTGGGCGGTGTTGCATCCCCGTACTGAGGTACCCAAAAGGATCTTGACTCTCAAAAGAAAAGTAATAGAGCCACAACTGGGTGAGTCTGAGGTCCCAAGGTGTTGATGAGGGGTTGCCAAAGACCTCTGAGAAGGACTTAATTTGTTGGAGATGTCACGGTCCTCGGCATATAGCCGTCTATTCTCCTATGTCCACCAAACAGATGGACTGCAACGTAGGGAGACGCTGTTCGTATTATGCCGTGCAGTGTGGACTATCAGCCACAGACGTGTCCTGTGACAATAAATGGGGTACTGATATCTAGACTCTTGGACTCAGGGAGTAAGGGCCACATTGCCCCAGCAGTTGATCCCTGGAAAATTCATGGGTGTCCGCTGTATTTATGTGGATGCGAAATACTACCCCGTTGCTAGAGTGTCTATAAAAATGAACTGAGTCCCATGAGGTCAGAGTAGTTAAAGACCTGCTACACCCAGCAACAATGGGGCAGGACTTTAGCTTGTTCTGGGACTTATGGCGAAAGTCGGCGGCGTCAAGTTACTCAGATACGAGCCGGTTCAACCATGAAGAATCCCCATCGCAGTTAGAGGCGGATGAGTTCCCACTATGACCCACGAGGTTAAAATTCTCGAGTTGGTGGTTTCTTGGGGGAATTTTGGAACTGCTCAAATGGAGGACCTTACATTGAAAGGGTCATAGGACACTGTTACAGTGATATTTGGGGTTGCCCAAGAGCCGGGGGCCGACACCAGGTTTCCATATTTTGCAGTAAATGAGGATTTACCATATCTGGTCACTAAACTGAGAGGCGAAGTATTAGAGCAGCTGTTCGTACCGGGCCCCTTTAGGTGTACTAGACCGTGCCCATTCTCATGTCTTGGGTGGCCATCAGGGCGTAAAAAAAACACAAGAGCTGTTACTTCAAAGGTTCTACTGGCCCTGGTATCACCGAGATATTAAAGGGAACCTGTCACCTGAATTTGGCAGGACCGGTTTTTGGTTATATGGGCAGAGTTTTCGGGTGTTTGATTCACCCTTTCCTTACCCGCTGGCCACAATATTGGATTGAAGTTCATTCTCTGTCCTCCGTATTACACGCCTGCGCAAGGCAATCTTGCCTTGCGCAGGCATGTACTATGGAGGAAAAAAACCCTAAACATTAATGCCCTCTCGGCCAACAGGGGGCGTACCTCTAGGCCTAAACATATGAACCTAGAAAAGCAAAACACCAGACCTACAGATAAAACCCGGATCCACAGGATCATAGAGGGAGAGGTCGTAAACCCGGGTCAGTGCATACGAAATAGAGGTACTCCAAAAATATACTAATTTAATTTTATTAAAGTATTAAATATACAAACAAATAATAATAAAGAATATAACGATGAAGACAAAAAGCGGGTATTCGAAAGGAGCAGCTAAAAAATGGCATGTGAAAGATGGAATCACACAATGCTAAAGATAGCAAGAGAAAATAGAGCACCCTACTCTGACTGCAGGCAAATCCATAGAGGGAAGTGCTCTGGGGTAATGCTCCTGAATGTGCACATGATATAGACAGTGAGCAGACCCCTATGTCAAAGCCCTGAAATGTGGTAATGAACAGGGAATATGCAGCAAGGTACAGGCAGCGTAGTTACAAAAACAGTGGGTAAACTGAAAATTAAATGCTGTTACCTTGAGACATAGCGGCGGTGGATTACAAGGTGCTGCAGGCAGAGAGGGGAACCTCGACGCGCGTTTCACCTGAATGGCTTCGTCAGGAGGCGTGGCCATTAAAAGAGAGGCTGGGGTTTAAGTAGGAGGATGGGAGAGCTAAAGGTCCAATCGGCGCACAATCCGGGATGATGTGAATGTCCACGGGCAGCCGGGTAAGCCGCGCGTCACAGAACATGGGCGGGAGGACAATCGTCATCTCCGCCCATCCCCATGGCAACGCGGCCAACCCACAACGCCGTCCGGGAGATCACAGCGCATGCCCGGAGTGCGCTCAGGCCAGAGGCCTTTTAAAGTCCGTGTTCAGGAGCACATCAGAGACATTAACAATTCAGCGAAGTGCTCTGACCCTACTCTACTAAAATCTATCCCCAGACACTTTTTTGAGGCTCATAATAGCAGCTCTAAGGGTCTCAACTTTCGCGGGATCGATCATGTCTATTCCGGGATTAGGGGCGGAGATACAAAACAGAGACTCCTCCAACGCGGCCAACCCACAACGCCGTCCGGGAGATCACAGCGCATGCCCGGAGTGCGCTCAGGCCAGAAGCCGGGAGGGGGAGGAAGGGATAAAGAGGTACAGAGCCGGGTAAGTATAGAGCGTGCGGGGATGGCGGTGAGATAGACCGCTATTATATCTAGTAAGTGCTCACCCTCGGCAGTGACATAGAGTGGGCGGAAGTTAATCCGTAGTCCCGTCCCTACACAGAGTAGTACAGACAATGGGCACCCGCACTATAAAGAAATAAGTTATCGTATACATGATGCATCAAATAAATGCGGGGCAGACACTCTAAGTGTCAGTTGCACGGAGGGGGCTGTCAAGGGGGCAAAAGGTCAGAAAATAGCTGAATCGCTATAATAAGTATAAATGATTATTTAAACAGAATGAATGGTTCTATAAAAGAAAAGAAAAAGCCCCTATAAGTTAAGACACATCTAGATATAAGCCCACGTGTACAAAAGCCCTCATACCAACTATAGCAGAATACAAGAGAAGATGGAGATTAAACGATAACACTGCACCAAACGTTCAGGGTATCAATTAGAGCACATCTAAATATAAGCCCACATATACAGAGGCCCTCATGCCAACTATAGCAGAGATATAAAAGAAGAGAAAAATTTAACAATAGCACAGCGCCAATCATATCAAATGGACAAACAAACAGATAAGCTGAAGCCGCTATGATATCGCTATGTTAGTCCTGCGGCAGTTTATCTGTAAGAAAGAAGCAGTATAACATAGCGTAAGAAGCTCCATACATAAAGAGGTAGCATATGCATATAATATTGCTAGAAGTTGTTTCTGCCATGGTGTCGTCTAAGGTCCTATGAGGCAGAATCCGAAGAGGTAGGGCACAGATGAGGAGTGATGCTCCTTTAATAGTCCCGGCTTGTAGATCCCCATAATTGTAGATGAAACATAAGGCCCAAGCAAAATGAGGCGTAGTGACATCCTCCATAGACACCTCCCAGGGATGAAGAGGTAACTAGATCAAAATAAAGGACACAAATAAATATCACACAAACAGCACAGACTATTGTGAATTCTGTTGTCGAGCTCCCTCCTGTGGTTGTGAATGGTACTTCGGTGAGTTCTGTCCGTGGGCTCCCTCTGGTGGCTGTGAGTGGAGCTGCTGCTTCTGAGGTTCCTTACACAGGTGACGGGGTTTATCCTTTGGTTTGCTGCTCTATTTAACTCCACTTAGATCGTTACTCCATGCCAGCTGTCAATGTTTCTGCATTGCTTCAGTTCGCTCTTGGATCTTTCTGAGACCTGTCTCTTCCTGCAAGAAGCTAAGTCCCCGTTTGTTATTTTCTGTTCATGGTTTTCTAGTCCAGCTTGCTTTCATTATTTTGTCTTGCTAGCTGGAAGCTCTGGGATGCAGGGTGGCGCCTCCGCACCGTGAGTCGGTGCTGGGGTCTTTTTGCACACTCTGCGTGGTCTTTTGTAGTTTTTGTGCTGACCGCAAAGATACCTTTCCTATCCTCTGTCTATTTAGTTAGTCTGGCCTCCCTGTGCTAAAACCTGTTTCATTTCTGTGTTTGTAACTTTCTTCTTAACTCACAGTTAATATATGTGGGGGGCTGCCTTTTCCTTTGTGGAATTTCTCTAAGGCAAGGTAGGCTTTACTTTCTTTCTCTAGGGCTAGCTAGTTCTTAGGCTGTGACGAGGCGCCTAGGGAGCGTCAGGAGCGCTCCACGGCTATTTCTAGTGTGTGTGATAGGATAAGGGATTGCGGTCAGCAGAGCTCCCACATCCCAGAGCTTGTCCTGTTTGAGGTTTAACTATCAGGTCATTCCTGGTGCTCCTAACCACCAGGTCATAACAACAGACTACATAGGTACAGTGCGAACCAGAATAAACAATAAAAAAATATAAAAAAGAAAAAGACCCCAACCTAACACAATGTTAAAAGAAAGCTCAATTTTACAAAAAAGACTTGAAGCTGATAGCCTCGTTGAGGCCAGATGGCGAGAGCGTATTCAACGTAACCATCCAACGCGTCTCTTTTTGGAGGAGTCTCTGTTTTGTATCTCCGCCCCTAATCCCGGAATAGACATGATCGATCCCGCGAAAGTTGAGACCCTTAGAGCTGCTATTATGAGCCTCAAAAAAGTGTCTGGGGATAGATTTTAGTAGAGTAGGGTCAGAGCACTTCGCTGAATTGTTAATGTCTCTGATGTGCTCCTGAACACGGACTTTAAAAGGCCTCTGGCCTGAGCGCACTCCGGGCATGCACTGTGATCTCCCGGACGGCGTTGTGGGTTGGCCGCGTTGCCATGGGGATGGGCGGAGATGACGATTGTCCTCCCGCCCATGTTCTGTGACGCGCGGCTTACCCGGCTGCCCGTGGACATTCACATCATCCCAGATTGTGCGCCGATTGGACCTTTAGCTCTCCCATCCTCCTACTTAAACCCCAGCCTCTCTTTTAATGGCCACGCCTCCTGACGAAGCCATTCAGGTGAAACGCGCGTCGAGGTTCCCCTCTCTGCCTGCAGCACCTTGTAATCCACCGCCGCTATGTCTCAAGGTAACAGCATTTAATTTTCAGTTTACCCACTGTATTTGTAACTACGCTGCCTGTACCTTGCTGCATATTCCCTGTTCATTACCACATTTCAGGGCTTTGACATAGGGGTCTGCTCACTGTCTATATCATGTGCACATTCAGGAGCATTACCCCAGAGCACTTCCCTCTATGGATTTGCCTGCAGTCAGAGTAGGGTGCTCTATTTTCTCTTGCTATCTTTAGCATTGTGTAATTCCATCTTTCACATGCCATTTTTTAGCTGCTCCTTTCGAATACCCGCTTTTTGTCTTCATCGTTATATTCTTTATTATTATTTGTTTGTATATTTAATACTTTAATAAAATTATATTAGTATATTTTTGGAGTACCTCTATTTCGTATGCACTGACCCGGGTTTACGACTTCTCCCTCTATGATCCTGTGGATGCGGGTTTTATCTGTAGGTCTGGTGTTTTGCTTTTCTAGGTTCATATGTACTATGGAGGACAGAGAATGAACTTCAATCCAATATTGCGGCCAGCATGCAGCCAGCGGGTAAGGAAAGGGTGAATCAAACACCACAAAACTCCGCCCATATGACCGAAAACCGGTCCCGCCAAATCCAGGTGACAGGTTCCCTTTAATTATTTCCGGTTCTGTCCTATCTGTCCGTTAACTGCCCCCGTCTCCAACTTCCGCAGTCCTCTAGTGCTATTACCCGCTATAGAGGTCCCATTTGACTGGATTGCCATGGAGCCCTAGTTAAGTCCACCAAGGGGCACCAATATATCTGGTGGTCATGGACTATGCAACACGGCACCCAGAGGCAGTACTACTGAGAAACTCCTCTGTCAGGTGCATAGACCGAGAGCTAGGTCATATTCTCTCCCAGATGAACCTGCCATCTGGAACCAAGGAAAGGACCAAGGAACGCCATTTGTGTTCATGGTAGTGAGAGAGTTATGTAAGGCTCTCCAGATTACACAACTCAGGACATCGGAATACCATTCACAGACGGACAGCCTGGTGGAGAGGTTCAACAAGACCCTGAAGTCCATGCTTAAGAAGGTCGTGAAGAAGGATGGCAGAGACTGGGATTACCTACTCCTGTACCTCGCTGTTCTCTATTAGAGAAGTTCCACAGGCCTATACAGGGTTCTCACAGTTCGAGCTGTTACACGGACAGCACCCTCAGGGACCTGGGAAGCAGAGGTTACATCCCACCAGAGTGTCATCGAGCATGTGGACTAGATGCAGAACACGATCGTGAGGGTTGTGCCGATTGTAAGGAAGAGCCTCCTTCAAGCAAAAGAGGCCCAGGCAAGGGTCTACAATTGGTCGGCAAGGAGACAGGGAGTTGGTGTTGATCCCCGTGGTCAAAAGTGAATTCCGTATTCTGTAATATGTATATTTACATTAATTATATTTTAAACATTTTTTTAAAGTGACTCTGCCATTGTTTTTTGTGTGGTTATCATTAGGTGGAAAAATAGGGCTGATACAAAACATTTTTTTAATTTTTTTTTTGTCTTTTTATGGATTTTGAACCTGTGATTGCTTGCGCTATATATTACATTATTATATTACATTATTATTATTACAGCATTGAAGTATACCATAAAATGACATCTTCCTATGAGGCCCAGGCACCCGACATGCTACGTGCTATTATATCACATGTCGGGATTGGGTTAAATCCCATCAAATCTTTACAGTCTCAAGTGTTTTAAAATATTATTAACCCCTTCATGACCTTGGGATTTTCTGTTTTTCCGTGTTCGTTTTTCGCTCCCCTTCTTCCCAGAGCCATAACTTTTTTATTTTTCCGTCAATATGGCCATGTGAGGGCTTATTTTTAGCAAAACACGTACTTTTGAATGGCATCATTGGTTTTAGCATGTCGTGTACTAGAAAACGGGAAAAAAAATCCAAGTGAAATTGCAAAATAAGTGCAGTCCCACACTTGTTTTTTGTTTGGCTTTTTTGCTAGGTTCACTAAATGCTAAAACTGACCTGCCATTATGATTCTCCAGGTCATTACGAGTTTATAGACACCTAACATGTCTAGGTTATTTTTTATCTAAGTGGTGAAAAAAATTCCAAACTTTGCTAAAAAAAAAAAAAAATTGTGCCATTTTCCGATACCCGTAGCGTCTCCATTTTTCATGATCTGGGGTCGGTTGAAGGCTTATTTTTTGCGTGCCGAGCTGGTGTTTTTAATGATACCATTTTGGTGCAGATACGTTCTGTTGATCGCCCGTTATTACATTTTAATGCAATGTCGCAGTGACCAAAAAAACGTAATTCTGGCGGTTCAAATTTTTTTTCTCGCTACGCTGTTTAGCGATCAGGTTAATGCTTTTTTTTATTGATAGATCGGGCGATTCTGAACGCGGCAATACCAAATGTGTAGGTTTGATTTTTTTTTATTGATTTATTTTGAATGGGGTGAAAGGGGGGGGGGGGTGATTTAAACTTTTATATTTTTCTTAATTTTTTTCACTTTTTTTTTTTTTTTACTTTTGCCATGATTCAATAGCCTCCATGGGAGGCTAGAAGCTGGCAGAACTCGATTGGCTCTGCTTCATAGCAGCAATCATCAGATTGCTGCTATGTAGCTGAATTGCAGGTGTGCTGTGAGCGCCGACCACAGGGGGGCGCTCACAGCTACCGGGGATCAGTAACCATAGAGGTCTCAAGGACCTCTATGGTTACTATAGAGAAGCATCGCTGACCCCCGATCATGTGACGGAGGTCAGCGATGCGCTCATTTCCGGCCGGAAGTGCCGGTTAAGTGCCGCTGTCAGCGTTTGTGCTATTGCGGGCACATGTCAGCTGTTCAAAACAGCTGACATGTCCCGGCTTTGATGCGGGCTCACCGCCGGAGCCCGCATCAAAGCGGGGGTTCTGACCTCGGACGTACTATCCCGTCCGAGGTCAGAAACCTACCCGACATTTACAGTGCATGTAAGGAGGATTTTATATGTGTATGTATGGGCGCAGTCAGGCGGCCGTATTATTTGTGCGAAGATTGCATCGCAATTCAAGGACTGGCCGTCGGCTCTCCTGACCTGAGTGTGAGACCTGCATAGAAATACATGCTGTCACACTCGGGTCAAGAGAGCCGACGGACAGTCTGAGGATTGTGATGCAGCGGTCACACAAGTAATGTGGCTGTCTGTGTCCTATGAAGTAGACTTTGTCTGAGCCTGCAGCATACATAGCAAGTGCCGGCTGAGTTATACAGCTGGCACCTGAATCTAGCAACACCAATCAAAGATAGATCCGATCACTACGATTTAAAGGGGCTCTGTCAGCACCAAATGACTGTTCAAAGCAAGCACAGGCTCTCGATGCACTGCGGGGTGGCCAAACAGTTCAGTACTCTTCCCCACCTACTTGTTTTCAACAGGGACAGCGGTCCGTTCTAATGCCCACTGATGTGTTGCCATGGCAGGTAGGAATCTACAGAGACCCCTGTCGCTGCCATGATTGTAGATTGTTAATTTCACTATATCCGGCAAGACAAAGTACTGAAGAATATAATATATAGTACAAGCGATCGAACAAGGTTCAAGTCCTCTGGAGTACGAAAAGGTAAGGATAAAAAAATCCTCCTTTGAGGATTCCTCCAATTTTATTTTATTTTTTTCTATTTTCATCATTAATGTAGCCATGTTTTTTTCTGTTTTTTACCGTATATTTTTCTTGTCTGTAGCTGCTGTGCGATTATAATCATATTACACTGCTAGAATGACCTGGAAATACAGCAGCCGTGACCTGAATTCCATTTTGAATCTATGGAGCGAATTAAAGGGAACCTGTCACCGTTTTTTTGCTCTATCAACTAAAAATATCATTTAATTGATTGTCAGGTATGCATTCCACATCTACATTTGAAACCCCCTAACACCCCATGCATCACCCATAAAACCTTTTTTATTTGTCCCGCACTGTATGTTAATCTGTTCAGTCCGATCCGATGGGCGTTGCCTCTGTACCCTCACTCCACCCCTCCTGGCTTGCTGTACGCATTCTTCACCGTGAATCTCGCAGAGCGCGTACAGATTTTGCACGTGCGCATTGCAATGTGACCTCGCGCCCCCTTGTGGCCTGGAGTGTGAATGTGTTGCATGTTTGTGGTACCTGGTTACAGTTATCCCTTCTTGCCTTCAAGTGTAACATCACTCTCCCTGTGAAGAAAGTAATGCTACTGTGACGACCAGGACCCTGGGGCGCCACACTCCCCCTCCTCTACACCCCACCCCCCCGTTAAATCCAGCACTCCCGAACTGGGAAAAGAACAACAATACAGATTAACAAAACAGACATGCAATTTTTGGAATGCTATAAACTTATAAAACAAGTTAATACAATTAATAATGGAACTAGGACTTCCCTTTATGGGAGGTGAGGGCACTTGAACGTTACAAGAACTATTTACATTGTAGGCCTACTTTTAAGAGTAGAACAGTATGATAAGGAACGAACTATGAAAAACGATTACCCGCTATGGGTATACTATCTTAAGGCTTCAAAGTGCAACACAAGCATTTTCTTTATTTTTCTTCAAGTGTAAAACTTTCAACCAACCCCCACGGGCTCACTATATCTTTTTCATTTTATTCAAAAGTGCATCATAAGATATCTTCATAACTATCTGCGCACAACACTGTCTAAATTCAAGTCTCAATTTTATTCTTATTCACTATATTACCTCTTTAATATATTAACTTTCTAGCGTGCAACATACAATCCTAATTAGCAAAGTGCAACAAGTCAACATTTAAGTCTTTGAATACTGAGGTAGTGCAATTAATACTCAAGTCAATCATTAACTTTAGAACAGCAGCAACGAAGTGAGGGACCCGTCATTAACCCCCAACGTTGGACTTGGGTGGGCTACAAGGCGTGTATCCAGACCTGGAATCCTGCCGCACCAAACGGGTTTTTATTCAGGTCTCTGGAAAACAAAGCAACTTTCACAGTAACATTAGAAGCAGTCTCTTTAAAACTTCTTTGTAAAACCAGTAGGAAGCACCTTTAAGAAGGTGCAAATTATTTACAATGGAGAGTTTGTGAGCCATTCACTGTCCATGACTCGAGTGTCTCTAAGCAAAATGCAACTTTTGTAAACATAAGATCCCTGTAAACGAGAGACCGGTTTACTATGTTTATTATATGTTATTGAAGTGACTTGGCTGTCATTTAATAGGACTATGGGAATAATCAGACTGATCCAGTCTGTTTCCTGGCAAGAACTCACTAACTTTCCCTACAGACTACCAGTTATATATATATATATATATATATATATATATATGGGGAGTCACCTAGTGAATTGGATCAAAAGTTCCCTCTGGTGGCCTGGAGTGTGAATGTGTTGCATGTTTGTGTTACCTGGTTACAGTTGTCCCTTCTTGCCTTCAAGCATAACATCACTCTCCCATGAGGAAAGCAATGCTACTGTGATGGCCAGGACCCTGGGGCACCATACTTATGCTCCCAGCCCCTCCTGTGATGTATATGCCCCAAGCCCCTCCTGTGATGTATATGCCCCAAACTTCTCCTGTGATTTATATGCTCCCAGTCCCAGCCCCTCCTGTGATGTATATGCCCCAAACCCCTCCTGTGATGTATATGCCCCCAGCCGCTAATGTAATGTATATCCCCCAGCCTTTCCTGTGATGTATATCCCCCCATCCCCTCCTGTGATGTATATGCCTCCAGCCCCTTCTGTGATGTATATGCCCCCAGCCCCTCCTGTGATGTATATACCCCAAGCCCCTCCGTGATGTATATGCCCCAAACCCCTCCTGTGATGTATATGCCCCCAGCCGCTAATGTAATGTATATCCCCCAGCCTTTCCTGTGATGTATATCCCCCATCCCCTCCTGTGATGTATATGCCTCCAGCCCCTTCTGCGATGTATATGCCCCCAGCCCCTCCTGTGATGCATATGCTCCCAGCCCCTCCTGTGATGTATATGCCCCAAGCCCCTTATATGATGTATATGCCCCCAGCCACTCCTGTAATGTATATCCCCCAGCCTTTCCTGTGATGTATATGCCTCCAGACCCTCCTGTGATGTATATACTCCCAGCCCCTCCTGTGATGTATATCCCGCCAGCCCCTCATGTGATGAATATGCAGGGCTGCCACTAGGAATTTCAGGGCCCCCTTGAGACTCCGCCCAGGCTCCAATCCAGCCCCGCATCCACCCCTCGAACTGTCCACAGTCCCATCGCTCTCTCTTGGAAAAACGCCACTTCTTACCAATCACACATTAACATTTCCCATCATCAGATCACACGCATAGCCAGCAGCTTTTGTTTTGGCCAAAAGATTTTTTTCATCTGCCACCACAACAAGGTAGACTCTTTTGGCCGGGCCCTACTCTACTGTAACCTATTAAAAATTTGTTAAAATATGCAATACAATTTAGGTATATTTGTATTTATTTTTCGATTTTTAAAATGACCAATAATATCACATCCAAAGGGACAAATACCACCGCACCATGACCAGACACCATATTACCACCACATAGTGACCTATAGTACCACATACAGGGAACAAATACTGCCACACCATGTCCAGATCACATATTACCATCACAGTGACCAAATAATAGCACATACAAGGAACAAATACCGCCACACCATGTCAAGATCACATATTACCACCACATGGTGACCAATAATACCACATACAGGGAACAAATACAGCCACACTATGACCAGACCAGATATTACCACCACAGTGACCGAATAATAGCACATACAAGGGACAAATACCGATACATCATGGCCGGACAACATATTACCACAACATAGTGACCGAATACTACAATACTGATCATTAATAAAAAAAAGCACAATACTATCACCAAAAGTGCCATTATACACAGGAGATCTGTACTTAGTATGAAGTGTCTATGTACAGGTAATAGTGATCATCGGTGACATTATACACAGGAGCTCTGTATATAGTGTAAAGGTAACACAGTGATCTCTGGTGACATTTTACACAGGACCGCTGTATATAGTGCCAGTGTACAGGTAACACAGTGATCACTGTGACATTGTACACAGGAACTCTGTATATAGTGTATAGGTAAAACACTGACTCACCAGTGATGTCTCTAGGTGAAGTCTTTCAGCTTCGCTTTTCATCTTAAACCAGCACAGACCACCATCACCTCTTACAGCCAGGACTCATCTCTGCAGGAAATAAGTTATCTAGAGCTCCGCTTGCAGAACTCATTACTTAATTTTTTCCCAACTTCTACACTACACCAGATGAAGAAAAAAAGGTGACATAGTGTCTCTCTGCACAGTAACAGGACTGCCCCCCCCCCCATTTAAAGCGGTATCCTCAAAAAATAAAATAAATACATCACTGCAGTAATAATATCCCTTAGTTAGCCCCTATGGCAATAATATCCCCCATCCTGGCCCCGTGTATCTCATTCCTGGCTCCAGCCTTATGTTTTCACATTCTGCCCTCATGAGTATCCATTGTGCCCCCATATCATCTCATCTGTCCCCATGATCCTGCCCCATCTGTTCCCATGATCCTGCCCCATCTATCCCCATGATCCTGACCCATTTGTCCCATGATCCTGCCCCATCTGTCTCCATCGTATCCATCCTGCACCATGATCCTGCCCCATCTGTCTCCATCCTGCCTCATTTGTCTCCATCCTGCCCCATCTGTCTCCCATCCTGCCCCCCTGTCTCACATTCTGCCCCCCCCTGTGTCCCACATTCTGCCACCGTGTCTCACATCCTGCCCCCCTGTGTCTCACATCCTGCCCCCCTGTGTCTCACATCCTGCCCGCTGTGTCTCACATTCTGCCCCCTGTGTCTCACATTCTTCCCCGTGTCTCACATCCTGCCTCCCGTGTTGTTTCCATTTCTGCCCCCCGTGTTGTTTCCATTCCTGCCCTGTGTGTTTCCATTCTTGTCCCCTGTGTTTTCATTCCTGCCCCCTGTGTTTCCATTCCTGCCCCCTGTATCTCCATCAAGCCCCCGTGTCTCCAATCCTGCCCCGGGCTTGCTGCATTCAGTAAAAATAAAAAGAGATGCTTTGCGCGAAGGACATTTGTGACATCACGGTCATGTGACCACGATGTCATCTCAGGTGATTCGCGTAATGCAGGATCCTTCTACAGGATGTTGGGCCTCATGCTACGTTGTTAATCTGTTTCTCACAGTTTGGTCTAAAACAGTGTTTCTCAACTCCCGTCCTCAAAACCCACCAACAGGCCAAGTTTTCAGGATTTTCATAGGTGATGGAATTAATGGTGAAGCAGGTGATGAAATTATCACCTGTGAAATACTAAGAGATCCTGAAAACTTGACCTGTTGGTGGGTCTTGAGGACCGGAGTTGAGAAACACTGGTCTAAAACATACAGACCAATAGCTACCAGGGGCCATTTTTTAAGGTTTTGGAAGTGCTTCTCCTGTTACTCCTCACACAAAGGAGTGGAGACCATTCCTGCTGCTTGGTTGATGCCCTTCTATGACCCTCTCCATGTAACGGTTGTTTTTTGGCATCTGATCCGTGCTCTTAAAGGGACTCTATCAATAGAAAATCGCTATTAACCTGCAGATATGAAGGTAATCTGCAGGTTAGTAGCATTACTAGCGTTCGGGTTTCAGTCCCAAGGCAGCGCTGGCACGGGTTCAGCCACCGCTCAGAATATACAGAGCGGCCACTGTAACCGCGCCCCTGGCCGTGACTGACACTAGCTCTGCATTAGATGCAGCTGTCAGTAATCACTACACCCATGATAGACATCTTATCCTTTTCATGCCGTGCCACCAACCGCCATCTTATGGCTCTTTTCCATTTGCGAGAAACACGTCCGTGTCCCGCATTTGAAAACCAAGCTCTGGCGCCGGCACTCCAGAGCGGAGCGTGCGGCCGCATAGGAACACATGGACCCACACGCTCCCAAGTGCCGGCGCCAGAGCTTGGTTTTCACATGCGAGACACGGACGTGTTTCTCGCAAATGGAAAAGAGCCCTTAGAGTCTGTACTCTGCGCCATCTTGAACCACATCATGGTTACTATCTTCCATGTAACTCTAATCCTCCCCTCTCTTCCTAGTTCCTCCGGTTGCAAGACTCGATTATGCTGACTACGCCAATTGTAATGTGGCATGGGGCGGTAGCAGTGGGCGACGTACTCATCCTTCACGCCCTGGCATACTACATGAAAATGAGGGTCCTGGCTGGGTGTGTGGACTTTAGCTATGATCGTGACACGCCTTTGCATGGCGTCTGGCGATACCGCGATCCAAGGAGGGACAAAGGCGACAGAACAAGGTGCTACACCAAGACTGACTTTTTTTTCCACAAAATAATACCCCTTATAAATAGGATAATTTACCACAAGGATGTACTAGGTTTCGTGTCCTGATTAAGAGGTCCTGTGTTGACCTCCAAACACGTTGAGTTTTAAAACTTATAAACAAAGTTTTCAAGGATATTATTTGTTGGTCAGGTTCATCAGCAGCGCATCAAATGACACTTCATCCAGATAAGACTGACCTCAGGTAGATAGCAGCTGACATCGAAGAGACCAAAGCTGCAGCCAGCAAAGAATGAGGAGACGTGAGTATTTGATCATTTATTTTTTATGTATGAAGTATTATATGGGCCCATTCTGTATGGAGTATTATATGGGGCCCATTCTGTACATAGCTTTATCTGGGGGTCTATTCTGGATGGAGCATTATATGGGGCCCATTCTATATAGAGCATTATCTAGGGCCCATTCTGGATTGGGCAATTATATGGGGCCCATTCTGTATAGAGCGTTATCTGGGGCCTATTTTGGATGGAGCATTAGATTGGGCCCATTCTATATAGAACAAAAAATAGTTGTAGCAAGCATACTACATGTAGAGTACCCCAGAAGGGGTTAAATGAGATAATACCAAATTTACATAATATACAGTCATGGCCAAAAGTATTGAGACCCCTGCAATTCTGTCAGATAATACTCATTTTCTTCCTGAAAATGATTGCAAACACACATTATTTGGTATTATTATCTTCATTTAATTTGTCTTAAATGAAAAAACACAAAAGAGAATGAAGCAAAAAGCAAAACATTGATCATTTCACACAAAACTCCAAAAATGGGCCAGACAAAAGTATTGGCACCCTCAGCCTAATACTTGGTTGCACAACCTTTAGCCAAAATAACTGCGACCAACCGCTTCCGGTAACCATCAATGAGTTTCTTACAATGCTCTGCTGGAATTTTAGACCATTCTTCTTTGGCAAACTGCTCCAGGTCCCTGATATTTGAAGGGTGCCTTCTCCAAACTGCCATTTTTAGATCTCTCCACAGGTGTTCTATGGGATTCAGGTCTGAACTCATTGCTGGCCACCTTAGAAGTCTCCAGTGCTTTCTCTCAAACCATTTTCTAGTGCTTTTTGAAGTGTGTTTTGGGTCATTGTCCTGCTGGAAGACCCATGACCTCTGAGGGAGACCCAGCTTTCTCAGACTGGGCCCTACATTATGCTGCAAAATTTGTTGGTAGTCTTCAGACTTCATAATGCCATGCACACGGTCAAGCAGTCCGGTACCAGAGGCAGCAAAGCAACCCCAAAACATCAGGGAACCTCCGCCATGTTTAACTGTAGGGACCGTGTTCTTTTCTTTGAATGCCTCTTTTTCTCTCCTGTAAACTCTATGCCTTTGCCCAAAAAGCTCTACTTTTGCCTCATCTGACCAGATAACATTCTTCCAAAATGTTTTAGGCTTTTTCAGGTAAGTTTTGGCAAACTCCAGCCTGGCTTTTTTATGTCTCGGGGTAAGAAGTGGGGTCTTCCTGGGTCTCCTACCGTACAGTCCCTTTTCATTCAGATGCCGACAGATAGTACGGGTTGACACTGTTGTACCCTCGGACTGCAGGGCAGCTTGAACTTGTTTGGATGTTAGTCGAGGTTCTTTATCCAACATCCGTACAATCTTGCGTTGAAATCTCTTGTCAATTTTTCTTTTCCGTCCACATCTAGGGAGGTTAGCCACAGTGCCATGGGCTTTAAACTTCTTGATGACACTGCTCACAGCAGACACAGGAACATTCAGGTCTTTGGAGATGGGCTTGTAGCCTTGAGATTGCTCATGCTTCCTCACAATTTGGTTTAGCAAGTCCTCAGACAGTTCTTTGGTGTTCTTTCTTTTCTCCATGCTCAATGTGGTACACACAAGGACACAGGACAGCGGTTGAGTCAACTTTAATCCATGTCAACTGGCTGCAAGTGTGATTTAGTTATTGCCAACACCTGTTAGGTGCCACAGGTAAGTTACAGGTGCTGTTAATTACACAAATTAGAGAAGCATCACATGATTTTTCCAACAGTGCCAATACTTTTGTCCACCCCCTTTTTTATGTTTGGTGTGGAATTATATCCAAAGCAGAATCACAAAGTGCAATGTGTTATGATCAGGTGGCCTTGGAGCAGCATGAAATGACCTTTGCTGGAGCAGTGGTAACTTTACTGACCGCAACACCTGATCCTATCATCGCAACTAGAAGTAGCCGTGGGGTGTGCCTAACCAGACCTAGACACCTCGAGACAGCCTAAGGACTAAATATCCCTAAAGATGGAAATAGGAAAACTCTCTTGCCTCAGAGTAGACCCCCAAAGGATAGGTAGCCCCCCACAAATAATGACTGTGAGTAGGAGAGGAAAAGACACACGCAGACAGAAAACAGGGATAAGCAAAGGAGGCCACTTCTACCTAGATAGGAAAGGATAGTACAGGATACTATGTGGTCAGCATAAAACACTACAAAATATCCACAGCAGAAAAATACAAAAACTCCACCACCTAACTAAAGATGTGGAGAGTATATCTGCGACTCCAGCGAGTCCAACTAGACTGAGAAAAACAACAGGCACAGTCTAGCAGGAACAAAATAGAAACAAGATAAGCACAGAAAATAAACAGACAGCAGTGTGTCTAAAAAAATGAAGAAAACACTTAGCTGAATTGGCAGCAAGCAGGAGGGGCCAGGCAGAGGACCAACACTTCCAAAGGAACATTGACTACTGGCAAGGACTAATGAGTCCTGCACAGCTAAATACCCCAGTCAGAATTGCAATTAGCAGAAACACCTGTCCAAGACTGCTGCTCAGGAATAACTGCATTACCATCAACAGCCACCAGAGGGAGCCCAAGAGCAGAATTCACAACAGCAATGTGCTGAAAAAGTGACTCAGGAAAAAAATAAATAAAATTTCAGGGGAAGATACTATTAGAGTATTACCTTAGGGTGCCTCACTGTCCTGTAAACGCACACACCCGACGCGCGTTTCGGGACCCCCTGACGAAGGAAGTGTTTTCCGAAACGCGCGTCGTATCTTCCCCTGAAATATTTTTTATTCCCCGACTCACTTTTTCAGCTATCAGGGATTTCACACAGCTCTCAGGGATTTCACACAGCTATCAGGGATTTCCCTATACACATGTGAGGATTCCTACCTGAATCTATTTCCACACTTAAGCACTTTATATTACTTGCTGCAATTTTGCACGGCTTTTTTGTGTGTGACCTCCACCCATTGCTATTTACATTGTTTATATATTGTTTTTGTATATTTTTTCATTTTTTATATTTGTTATATATATTTTTTTAAACTTTTTTCTGGCACAATGACACAAGAATTTCAGGGAATTGTCTATATTCCTTAAAGGGGAATCATTACCTTGCACATGCCCGTTGGTGGCCCTTATATGAATTGTGTTTGTGGGTTTACTTTTATTACATATACTGTCCTGATTCGCACAACAGTCTGTTTGATTTTAAAAATTATTTTTTTCTGTATTGCTACTATTAGTTAATAAAGATATTATTTTATAATCCAGTTTGGTCTCCCTGGTGCATCCATAATACTGGTGTTTGGGTTTGTTTACAGTGAAGAATAGCAGTAGCTTGGTGATGTCTGCAGTGAACACTGGGGGTAACTTGGTGATGTCTACAGTGAATTGCGGTAGCTTGATGACAAAAGTTAAGAGAAACAAAGTGAACATATACACTGCTTTAAGTAAGTAAAAAGCAATAGTGCATATAAATAACATTGGGTACTAAGCAAACACTGTTTTTGATCAAAAAGAGAGTACAAATCATCCCATTAATTCCAAGGTGTACTCGGTCGGGACGGTCCTAACCTCTAGTATTAAAATCTTTTCATGTATCAAAAATGACCTCAATGTGGATAAGGGACGAACGGGTTCGGGAGCCAACTATGGACACCCAGCCATGGGAATCCATGTAAATGCATTGCCCAGCTCAAAGAAAGGGAGGCCACACCATTGTGTGCACTGAGTGCAAAAACCTAAAGCCAAACCGAAAAAAATGAACTGGAGTTTAATTCTAGAGGTTACGACCTTCCTGAGAGAGTATACCTTGGCATTTATGGGAAGGAATTTACACTTTTTGATCAAAAACAGTGTTTACTAAGTACCCTTTATTTTAATTATATGCACTATGGCTTTATACTTCTAGCAGGGTACATATTCATTTTGTTTCTATATTTGGTTTTGTCAGTTTAATGGCTCCTACACATAGCATGTATATCAATTTATACTGCTGTTCATTTCTTTTGTGTTTGCTTTATGAAGTTGGATGATGCGTATAATGAAGCTTGGTGGTGACTCGGTGATGTCTATAGTGAAGCATAGCTGTGGCTTGATGCAGTGTCATCAGCATGGCAGTAGCTCAGTGATGACTATACTGAAGTATGGCAGTAGATTGGTGATGTCTACTGTGAAACATGGCGGTGGCTTTGTGATCCCTACACTCCTACAGTGAAGCATGATGGTGGCTCAGCGATACCTGCAGTGAAGCATGACGGTGGCTTGGTGATGCCTATGGTGGAGTATGGTATTAGCTTAGTGATGCTCTGGGGCTTCTTTGCTCACTCTGGTGCTAGAACTTGCAGCGTCTGGAGGGCAATATGGATTCAATCAAGTATCAGGATATCCTGGGAGAAAATGTAATGCAGTTTTAGACTGGCGTGCCAAGGGCCCACCTGTAACCAACTCCAAGGCCTCGCTTTTCAGCTACGTGCAAATGTGACATTATACGCAATCACAATTTTATATAGCAATGAACTGGGTAGATTGTTAAATGAATAAAATGCTGTCTTTGTCTGTACAAAAGGGTGGTGCATAAAAAAACAAAGTTTTTTTTTCAGCTCATCCTTGATTATCTCTGGATGGGCTTGAGGAGAAGCACGGAAATACGTCTCTGCCTGACGTTGAAGTAATCACTTGTGAAGAAAAAGGAAATCCAGCTTCATCCAATAAAATCAAAGAAAAACTTAGTTTTGTTTTAAATATGGAACACAAATAGAGTTTAACAGAGTTTAAGAACAACACCACCCTTTCTTGAGCTAGTCCAAATATGTCCTAGCAGCATTTTGTTTTAAATATGGAACACACATAAAGTTTTTCTTTGATTTTATTGGATGAAGCTGGACTTCCTTTTTCTTCATAAACAAAAGGGTGGTGGCCCATTCTTTCACAGGGGCCCACCGGAGGATTTTCCTGTTCTCCAGTGGGCCAGTCCAAGCCTGATATCATGCCTTCTGTAAAAGAAGCTGAAGCTTGGGCATCTTTAGACATTCCTACAAAACAACGATCCTCCCAATCATATCTCAAAGTCTACCGAGGCTTGGCTAAGGAAATCCTTGAATTTTCCAGTGTGGACGTCACATTCACCTGGGTGAAACCCATCTTTTATGAGATTTGAAGAAGGTGATTGCAGTAAACCCAAGAACATTAGAGAACTGGAGGCCATTGTCCATGAGGAATGGACTAAGATCCCTCAGGAATGCTGTCAGAAGCTGGTGTCTGACTATGCTTTACATTAACAGCAGGTCACCCAAAGGGGCTCTGCTAAATACTAAATACACTTTTCATGAAGGGGTGAATAATTCTGAGACTACGGTTGTCAGTAAAAGTCGCACTTTGTGTTGAAGTTGAAGAAACTGCTTTACACTTTAATTTGCAGAGTGCATTATTTTGGTTGCTGCACCTCACCTCCTCCAAAAAATGCAAGAAAAAGCAATCGAAACCTCACATATACCCTCTAGTCGACAAATTCCACAACTAAAAACTACAGGTCAACACACAAAAACAAGCTCAATTTTATATTTTATTTTTTTACAAACATTTGAATTTTTTTTCGACGGGTAAAATAATAATAGATGATATAAGTTTGGGGAATACTTCTTATTGCACAATAAACACTGTAAAAGTAAACACTCAAAACTAAAAATAAAAAGATAGATATGGGATAGAGATAGATAATAAATAGATAATAGATAAGATAGATGATAGATATAGATAGATGATAGATAATAGATAGATAACAGATAGATAGATAGATGATAGACAGATACTAGAAGATAGATAATAGATACAGTCATGGCCAAAAGTATTGACACCCATGCAATTCTGTCAGATAATACTCAGTTTCTTCCTGAAAATGATTGCAAACGCAAATTATTATCTTCATTTAATTTGTCTTAAATGAAAAAACACAAAAAGAATTGTCCTAAAGCCAAATTGGGTATAATTCCACACCAAACATAAAAAAGGGGGTGGACAAAAGTATTGGCACTGTTCAAAAAATCACATGATGCTTCTCTAATTTGTGTACCTAACAACACCTGTAACTTTCCTGTGGCACCTAACAGGTGTTGGCAATAACTAAATCACACTTGCAGCCAGGTGACATGGATTAAAGTTGACTCAACCTCTGTCCTGTGTCCTTGTGTGTACCACATTGAGCATGGAGAAAAGAAAGAAGACCAAAGAACTGTCTGAGGACTTGAGAAACCAAATTGTGAGGAAGCATGAGCAATCTCAAGGCTACAAGTCCATCTCCAAAGACCTGAATGTTCCTGTGTCTACCGTGCGGAGTGCCATCAAGAAGTTTAAAGCCCATGGCGCTGTGGCTAACCTCCCTAGATGTGGACGGAAAAGAAAAATTGACAAGAGATTTCAACGCAAGATTGTACGGATGTTGGATAAAGAACCTCGACTAACATCCAAACAAGTTCAAGCTGCCCTGCAGTCCGAGGGTACAACAGTGTCAACCCGTACTATCCGTCGGTGTCTGAATGAAAAGGGACAGTATGGTAGGAGACCCAGGAAGACCCCACTTCTTACCCCGAGACATAAAAAAGCCAGGCTGGAGTTTGCCAAAACTTACCACCTGAAAAAGCCTAAAACGTTTTGGAAGAATGTTCTCTGGTCAGATGAGACAGAAGTAGAGCTTTTTGGGCAAAGGCATCAACATAGAGTTTACAGGAGAAAAAAAGAGGCATTCAAAGAAAAGAACACGGTCCCTACAGTCAAACATGGTGGAGGTTCCCTGATGTTTTGGGGTTGCTTTGCTGCCTCTGGCACTGGACTCCTTGACCGTGTGCATGGCATTATGAAGTCTGAAGACTACCAACACATTTTGCAGCATAATGTAGGGCCCAGTGTGAGAAAGCTGGGTCTCTCTCAGAGGTCATGGGTCTTCCAGCAGGACAATGACCCAAAACACACTTCAAAAAGCACTAGAAAATGGTTTGAGAGAAAGCACTGGAGACTTCTAAGGTGGCAAGCAATGAGTCCAGACCTGAATCCCATAGAACACCTGTGGAGAGATCTAAAAATGGCAGTTTGGAGAAGGCACCCTTCAAATATCAGGGACCTGGAGCAGTTTGCCAAAGAAGAATGGTCTAAAATTCCAGCAGAGCATTGTAAGAAACTCATTGATGGTTACCGGAAGCGGTTGGTCGCAGTTATTTTGGCTAAAGGTTGTGGAACCAAGTATTAGGCTGGGTTCCCATTGCGTTATGGGATCGCGTTTAACGGACAGCGTTGCACGGCGAAATTAACGCCGTGCAACGCGTCCGTTAGCGCGCCCATTCAAGGCAATGGGAACGCGCAGCACTAGCGCGTGCCATGTTCGGCACGCGCTAGCGACGCGCCGGTGTTTCCTGGCGCGCCGCGGACGCTGCTCGCAGCGTCCGAAGCGCGCCCGTGGTCCGTTCCCCGCTCTCGCAGATCGGGGATCTGCGAGAGCGGGGACGTTACCGCGACCCCAGGACGCGGCCCCATTAAAAACATTGCGTTAGCGCAACCCGCTAGCGCTAAACGGGTTGCACTAACGCAATGTGAACCTAGCCTACGGCTGAGGGTGCCAATACTTTTGTCTGGCCCATTTTTGGAGTTTTGTGTGAAATGATCAATGTTTTGCTTTTTGCTTCATTCTCTTTTGTGTTTTTTCATTTAAAACAAATTAAATGAAGATAATAATACCAAATTTGTGATTGCAATAATTTTCAGGAAGAAAATGAGTATTATCTGACAGAATTGCAGGGGTGTCAATACTTTTGGCCATGACTGTAGATAGATAATAGATGATAGATAGATAGATAGAAAGATAATAGATAGATGGATGGATAGTAAACAAAAAGGGAAACCGCACAAAAAGATGTAAAAAAAAGGACTTTAATGCCCTGCGATGGATAGATAGATATGAGATAGATTGAAAATAGATTTGCTGCTAATGGATCAGTAAAGCCACGGTTTTTTACTTTGTTTTTTTGGAGTGCTGCTTGTTTTGTAATGATTTTCTATTTTTGAGGTTTTCTACATCACCTTTACAAGTTCTATTGCACTCATTTTTTTGGGGTAGTGCTGCCAATTTTTTTTTTTTAACCCCTTACCGGCATCGGACGTACTATACCGTCCGATGCCGGCTCCCCTGCTTTGATGCAGGGCTCCGCGGTGAGCCCGCACCAAAGCCGGGACATGTCAGCTGTTTTGAACAGCTGACATGTGCCCGTAATAGGCGCGGGCAGAATCGCGATCTGCCCGCACCTATTAACTAGTTAAATGCCGCTGTCAAACGCAGACAGCGGCATTTAACTACCGCTTCCGGCCGGGCGGCCGGAAATGACGTCATCGCCGACCCCCGTCACATGTCCGGGGGTCGGCGATGCGTCTCCATTGTAGCCATAGAGGTCCTTGAGACCTCTATGGTTACTGATTGCCCGTCGCTGTGAGCGCCACCCTGTGGTCGGCGCTCACAGCACACGTGCAATTCTGCTACATAGCAGCGATCAGCAGATCGCTGCTATGTAGCACAGCCGATCGTGCTGTGCCTGCTTCTAGCCTCTCATGGAGGCTATTGAAGCATGGCAAAAGTTAAAAAAAAAAGTTTAAAAAAATGTGAAAAAAATAAAAAAAACATAAAAGTTTAAATCACCCCCCTTTCGCCCCAATCAAAATAAATCAATAAAAAAAATATCAAATCTACGCATATTTGGTATCGCCGCGCTCAGAATTGCCCGATCTATCAAATAAAAAAAAGTATTAACCTGATCGCTAAACAGCGTAGCGGGAAAAAAACTCGAAACGCCAGAATTACGTTTTTTTGGTCGCCGCGACATTGCATTAAAATGCAATAACGGGCGATCAAAAGAACGTATCTGCACCGAAATGCTATCATTAAAAACGTCATCTCGGCACGCAAAAAATAAGCCCTCAACCGACCCCAGATCACGAAAAATGGAGACGATACGAGTATCGGAAAATGGCGCAATTTTTTTTTTTTTTAGCAAAGTTTGGAATTTTTTTTCACCACTTAGATAAAAAATAACCTAGTCATGTTTGGTGTCTATGAACTCGTAATGACCTGGAGAATCATAATGGCAGGTCATTTTTAGCATTTAGTGAACCTAGCAAAAAAGCCAAACAAAAAACCAATGTGGGATTGCACTTTTTTTGCAATTTCACCGCACTTGGAATTTTTTTCCCGTTTTCTAGTACACGACATGCTAAAACCAATGATGTCGTTCAAAAGTACAACTCGTCCCGCAAAAAATAAGCCCTCACATGGCCAAATTGACGGAAAAATAAAAAAGTTATGGCTCTGGGAAGGAGGGGAGCGAAAAACGAACACGGAAAAACGAAAAATCCCCCGGTCATGAAGGGGTTAAATTATGTTAGGGGATAGATAGATACTAGATAGATACATAATGGATAGATGATAGATATTAGATAGAAGTGATGACTATACTTTGTGCTTCCATGTGAGGATGATGATGGCCCTCCCATTGATTGCACTGTGGCGCCCATCATCCTGTCCGGGGGGAGTGGTAGTGCCATGTAATCACTGTGCCCTGGCTGCACCTTCACCCTCGGCAGCACACACATTAGTCTCCTGATCGCCCCCATTAGCAGTGCACTGGGGGACCCCTGAGCCCCTTTTTCTGCGGCACTAACTAGTCCTGAACTTGGTCACCTCTGGCATCACTACTAACTAGTTGTGCCAAAATTATGGGATGTGGTTGCCTGAGCAACCAGACTGGACGTCACAATCTGGGCATGTGTATTCCATTTTTGTCTCTTTCTCTCTCTTTTATTTTCAGGCAGGAGGGAGAGAAGGAAGGGGGGATATTATTTCCCTAAATAAAAGAAATCAGCAGCCATCTTTCCTAAAAGAAACAAAAAAACAAAAACCAGAAAACCCAAATTCCAACCCTCACCCCCTTGTGCACCGCCCGATCAGTGCATGCTTGGAAGCCCACCTCCTGGCATCCCATGGGTTAAGAGCCGGGGTGCAAAGAAAGGATCACGATTGCAAAATAAACTGCAGTCAATCAGGGGGAGGGGGCCATGAGAGGGCCACTGGGGAATGAAGAGGATCCGATGGAGGAGATGGGAAATGAAGACATGTCAGGTAATGCCAGCTGCACACTGCACCGGGCGATGCGTGCGGGGGAGCGGGCACCGGACTGGGCGCCTGCTGCGGGCGGTGGGTGTCAACGGCCGGCTGCGAACGAGGAGGGAGGGCGCAGAAAACCACACACTTTACGATTGTTCTTTAGTTTAAAGTTTTGCTCTGTGGGGAAATCTCATGCAGAAGGGCGCCAAAGGAAAAAAAAAAAGAGAATGCTTGGTTGGTATTTGTAGCCCAAGGGGGTCATATCATCAGGGGGCTAATTCTAGAAAAAAAAAATGATTCTATGTGTCCACTTTGATTTATTTGTGTTAATGCACCTATAGATGTGTATATATCAACAGATTAGGCAAAATGGCTGGGATCTGCTTTGTGTTACTGCATGCATGTAATTTATGCACTCACAGGGTCTCTAGATGTCACTGGCTATAACTGTGTATTTGTCTCAGCATCCTTGTAATTAGCACTGGTGCAGTCACTCAGATCCTATTTAAATGAATGAAATCTCTCTCTATATATAATCTCAGATGATAATTCTATGTTGTGTTGATTTGCAATCCTGCATCATCATCATCGCATTGTTAAACCATGGTGATCTGCGACATCTTTGGTCCTGTGTGCATCCACATATTAAATATGAGCATTTCCCCGTGCAATGTGCTGCATCACTTATGGCATCGTTCCCTTTATTTGCATCCAAATAGGAATATATTGTGTAAATTTCATTGTTTTATTACGCCTGTCCGCTCTTTGTGCATATAATATTTATATAAGGATGTTTATAAATGGATAATACAAAGTCATTCTTGATACGCTGTGATGTTGTGAATGGTGGGTTGCCTTCCCGGCTACATCTACTCCTGTGTTTCCCCCTCCATGTGCGTAGATTGAAAAAAAAAAAAAAATCGTAGACTGAGACTTATAAGTGACTAGGAAAGCAGTTGGTTGGGATTACATCTCTGACCCCAAGTGTTGGGTTTGGACTGTATAGGATAAAATATGGTTGTGGCCCTTTAAGTCTTGCAGGGAAAGGGTTAAAGTTTCATAGTGAGCTTATTAGGTTTTAATTGCATGAATTATTGATAGTTTGCTATATACATCTGGATGTATAAGGAAATGGACAGTGAAAAAATGACTGTAAAAAAACCCCTATATTTCCATGTGAACCTCACTGTGTAATTGGCCTCTCCCCTCTCCTCGTAGGTACAACATTGAAATTCTATTGTGACGTCACAATACTGTGAGGTGGGAGGATGTTTGTGGTCACGTAATGTCTGGCTCATATTTCTGCAAGTTTTCTAAATTATCTTCTATCAGACTGGTAAAAAAAAAAACTGTTTTGGGGGAAAGTTTCATGTACTTCTGGGAAAGCTGGGTAGTACGGGCACCTATAGCGTCCACAGGGGTAGTTATTGTTTTTTTTAGGAATATTGATGACATTGAACGAGGCCACTACTACAACAAACGAGGAGGTGCAGATCCATCCCTTCTAGACTCCCGAACGGAATATTTGATAATTGATATTTAGTTTAAAGGGTTATTCCCAAAATATTAAGTTATCGCCTATCCGTACTTGTTGACCCGGGGCATGTAGCTATCCTGAGAACGGAGTTTCGCTGAGCCCCGGTATGAATGGAACGGATGCGCACATGCTAGAACGGAGCTTCATTCGTTGTTTGTGCGCTTGACCCCCTCTGCTCCGATCCGTTCTCTGGATCCATAGGGGTCCAAGCTGTCGGACCCCTAGTCCATTGTATGGATAGTGGTAGTGATAAAGCTGCGATAATGGGAGATGTTGGTTGGCGCTCAATCCACTACACCGATATCCAGAGATTGATGTTGCTCAACTGACGGAGAAGATGGTTCTTTTCGAAACGCTTTGTGGTCTTCAGAACAGTTATGGCGCAAGTGTGTATCGGAGTAATGGATTGAGCGCCGACCAACAACTCACATTATCTGAGCTTCATCACTGCCACTATCCATACAGTGGGGAATAACTTGCTAATCACTAGGGGTCCAACCACTGGAATGGAGCAGAGGTGGCAAGTGCTCGGCTACTTCCAGGCAGCAAATGAAGCTCCCTTGTAGCACATCTTTATATTGTCTTATTTATTAATCATTATAGAAATATAAACCAATAACGCTCCCCCCAGATAACATACCAGAATAAACTACGTACATATTTTAATATATCACATATATCCTGAATTGACTGACATTCAAGAGTCGGCCCTGAACTTTATGACCTTAAGCTACCCCTTAATCGGGAATACTGTAACATTCTAACCTAGAACCATTAATTGCCATAACCTATCTCTCATCAATACATCAGATGGACGGCTTGGAACCAGGGCTGTGGAGTCAGTAAGCCAAACCTCCAACTCCGACTCCTCAATTTCCATCGACTCCGACTCCACGACTCCACAGCCCTGCTTGGAACATTCAACCAGGGTCCCCATATATTTTCAGATTTTTTTTATTCCTTTTCCTTTCTATATACCCTCTTTTCCAACCATATGTTATCATTTATTCTATTTATTAATTCATTGATTGACGGAGGCTGAGCATCCAACCGATGCAATGCAATTAGTTTGCGAGCTTGGTATAGTATTCCTGATAATCCAATAGCTAACGGGGATTCAAAATCTATTGACTCTTCCAGATACCCCAACACACACATCTTGGGGTCCGCCGAATTTGTACCCCGCAATTCCATTGTATTAGACCAGGGTATTTGTTCAATATGAGCCCAAACAACTACATTCCCAAAACACGTGCATTAAAGTTGCGTCCTCCGACCCACATCTATCTAGGGCATTCCGCATTTGCGCAAACCCCAATTTTAAAAAGGAAGCTTGTGTTGTGTACACCCTATGGATGAGGTCTATCTGTGAGAGTCTCTGAGTATCACATGGGGACAGTCTAGGAATATGCTCCAACAACTCCTTCCATGGCTCTTCCTTAATCTGCCCCACATCCCCTTCCCATTTCTATCCAATTATGGCCACTGGAACGGGACTGCAGTAGTTGCTGATATATTCTAGACGTTACACTAGTCGTATATTTTGCAGATGCTAATGCCTCAAGTGAGTAACTTTTTTTAATAGCGTTTGCTGCATCACAAATTTGGAATTCGTGTCTCAATTGTAGGTATTGGAAAAAGGAAACCCAGGAAAGTCCATACTCTTGTTTGAAGTTTAGTGAAGATCTTAATTGTACCAATTTCTAGTAAATTTTCCACTGTTTGTATTCCCGTCACCTCCCATCCCCCAAGTCCCTTTAATTTGCCAAACTCCGCCAATTTATGATTATTCCATGAATAATGGAATAAATTTGGAACAACCGGTATTTCCAAACAGTGTCTTAGCCCTATCCCACGCCTTGTACATTAGTGCTAAAGTTGGTCTATCTTTGTCCAGGCACCACCCCTCTAAAATGTGAATAGGTGAAAAGCATTTCTTGCCTTACCCATAGAATCCCTTGTTTCTCAGCCTTGAAAATGCTACATCTGTGAAGCTATAAAGTATATCCACGGATCTGGTATCACCAACCTACCCCCTGTTTTCTCTCTCTGGAGTGTTAGTAACTTAATTCTTACAATACGCTTTCACCAAATTAGTTCTCGAAACAATGTCTGCACTTTAGGAAATATGGAAGGAGGGGTCCAGCAATCCGTTGCATTTCTGACGGGGCTCTGCCAATCTCTGTTCTCGGTTCGCTGCATGTCCCAACGGTCTACAAGTATAAATTGGTGATAACTTGCTATTTGGCAAATATTCCATTCGGGAGTCTATAAAAGAGCAGTATGCACCTCCTTGTTCTTCTTAATGGGAGTTGTTGGTCAGCACACAATCCACTACACCGAAATCTAAAGATTGGTGTTATTTACCCGACGAAGACTATTCATCTTCGAAACGCGTTGTAGTCTTGAACCTTCAATAAAGTTCTGCTGCAAGTGGATATCGGTGTAATGGATTGAGTGCTGACCAACGACTCCTATTACGGTACATCAGCTTTATCATTACCATTCCCCTGTCTTCCTAACCTGGCAACCGACCATTTACATACAGGCTCCTTTTGGATGTCATTCTCCTTTTAACTACATAAAGTGGAAGATATTGACTCCACACTCCTTTATTCCTACAGTGATGCCCTATGAAGCTCATTCTCTTTTTTTCTTTTCTTTTTTTTTGTGTGTTGATACTGTTATATGGGTAAAGGATATATTTTTTACTTTGGTAATAATACTTTAAAGGGTTTACTGTCCTTGGACATTTACTCGTGGACCGCTCATTTTGTATGAGAGACAGTCAACTGCATCCCACCTGAGTGTTCGACTGTTTTTTTTTTACCTCTCATAGAAGTCAACGTAGAGAATTGTACGTGACTGGCCACCTCTCCATCCATTTTCCACCTGATTGAGACCTGTTTTTAGATGATGCATGCACTATAGGTGAGACTCGCATCTGTGGATAAGCCATAAATGTGTAAGGTTCACACTAGGTTTTATTTCCGGTGTTTTTTGAGCGAATGCGCTCCGGAAAACGCTAAAAACAAAGTGCTCACAAAAGGCTCAAAAGAATATTCCTATTAATTTCTATGATTGATAAAACAACTCGCTGTTCAGTCTTTTACCGCTTCTGGTTTCAAAAGATGCCAAGCGGTTAAATTTAAGTAACCCAACGATTTTTCCGGTATTTTCCATTTGGAAGACGCTCCATACTTTACAATAGAAGTCAATGGGAAGGATAAAAAAAAAATGCCCCGAAAAAACCGGGGCCTGTTTTTAATGTTTTGTCAGTGTATTCGCATCAAAAACACGTGTGACGTATTAGTTTTATTAATTTTATTCACTTAAAATCCCCTAGAAAATCTTTTCAAAAAAATTGTTTACAGAGAAACAAAAATTGCTTCAGGATGGCCACAAGACCGGTGTTGGCCAAAGTCGCAGGTTAGCCCTGGCCCAAGAGTTAATAGGATTTACTACTGAAAAATCTGCAATAAATACAATCACTTATTGGATGGAATTCATCACTCGTGTAAGAAAAGTTCATATTTTTAGTCAGGTTATACTTTCACCACCATTTTGTAAAACATTATCGTGGCTTTGTGTGAGGTGTGTGACCAAATGCGGCCCGGCAAATTTAACATAATTTTTTTGCCTCAAATTGATGTAAGCTATATCCGAAATCTAATTCAGCTCCAATCTGACTGAGACTTCTGTGTTTTTTTTGACCGGATAGCCCAAAAATATGCTAATCCCCTCATGAGGTCATTTTAAAAATGGTTAACAAGTGTTCTGAAGCTGAAACCTGTTTTTGTTACCCATAGCAACCAATCACAGAGGAGCTTTCATTTTTTATCAGCAGTATGCAAAATGAAAGCTGCGCTGTGAATGGTTGCTATGAGCAACAAAAGACAAATTGTTTTTCTTAAATAATAATTTCATTAATCTGTACAAAAGATGACCGGCTGCTATCAGTGCCATGAGCACTGGATTGGTTCTTATCTGCTGTTTGTGCAATTTCCGCCATATATACGTGTACTTGTAACCAGGCCCGATTTTTGACAGGACAACCCTGTGATTTAGGGCACGGTTTAGAAAAATCATACCCAAAAGTAGTTGTTCTGCTTTGTTCTGGGGTGGGGTGTACATTTCCCAAATTTTGCTTTGGTCATTTTATAAATATGTTCGCATGAAGAAGAGTTTCTTTACAGCCATGTTTGTACCCACCACCAAGGGCATCGAAAGTATCTAGAAGAGCGTGAGAAAGTGACCGATGCCCATCAGTGTGACCACAACAGCCACCTTTAGACATTACATCAGGGAACTACAATGGCTTTATATTATTTTCTTATCATAAATGTCTATATGTCTGCGGAACCGTGATATGTACCTTGTAGACAGGGGCGTAGTTGGGGAGTTGTCTGTTAGAATTCAGAGGTCCCCAACTCCAGTCCTCAAGGCCCACCAACATGTCATGTTTTCAGGATTTCCTTAGTCTTGCCCAGGTAATAATTGCATCACCTGTGCAATGCAAAGGAAATCCTGAAAACATGACCTGTTGGTGGGCCTTGAGGACTGGAGTTGGGGACCTCTGTGTTAGATTATATGGGTCTGCTGGGTCCAAGAGGATCCATGGTGCTGAAGAGCCTCTTTGATTTGGCTAGGAAACCAAACTGAACCACTGTACTATTTGAAGGAAAGCCTAGCACTGCTTATAGGAATAGTGGTGCCTTCGGATTAACGAGGACCTGTTACCGGTTCAAAAGTGGCCAGTTTTTGCTCTTGTTTTATTCTTGCTGATTTCCTCAGTATTCCTCCATTATTATTTTTTTAATATACAGTACAGATCCAGAGATATGTGCCTTTTTATCAAGGCTATGCCAAACCACTGACTCTGACTCCTCAATTTCCCTGACTTCGAACTCTGACTCCACAGCGCTGCCTCACTACTGAGCATGTACATAAAGTGCAGCACAGATTCATCTAAACTAAAAGCCGAGATCCTTAGATCAGGAACACAACAGACATTTATGGGACATTTTATTACTTTCACAAATTATTGTCAAAACATTTACATCTCATCCTGCAATGAACTACTGAACCCAGTTTTTTATATATATTAAAGGAGGGAGTCTGTCCATGTGTGCAGCTCCCGTTCCCAGTAATGCCTTTCAAAATGACCCCAGATGACGTAGGATCACGCGAGACCGCTACGTCATCACAGGTCATTGTTGCAAAGCATCACTGGGAATGGGAGCTGGCGGGAGCATCGCTAAGACCTGGGCTGAATCCGAGGGCCGCCAGAAGGTGAGTATATAACTGTTTTTTATTTTAATTCTTTTTTTTTAACAGGGATATGGTGCCCACACTGCTATATACTACGTGGCTGAGCTATATACTATGTGGCTGTGCTATATACTATTTGGGCTGTGCTATATACTACGTGGCTGTGTTATATACTATGTGGCTGTGCTATATACTATGTGGGCTGTGTTATATGCTACATGGGCTGTTATATGCTACGTGGCTGTGCTATATACTACGTGGCTGTCTTATATACTATGTGGCTGTGTTGCATACTATGTGGGCTGTGCTATATACTAGTGGGCTGTGTTATATGCTATGTGGCTGTGCTATATGCTGCGTGGCTGTGCTATATACTTTGTGGCTGTGCTATATACTTTGTGGCTGTGCTATATACTACGTGGCTGTGCTATATGCTACGTGGCTGTGTTATATACTATGTGGGCTGTGTTATATGCTACTTGGCTGTGCTATATACTACGTGGGCTGTGTTATATGCTACGTGGCTGTGCTATATTCTGCTATATGCTGCATGGCTGTGCTATATACTATGTGGCTATGCTATATACTACGTGGCTGTGCTATATACTATGTGGCTGTGCTATATACTACGTGGGCTGTGTTATATACTTCGTGGCTGTGCTATGTGCTACGTGGGCTGTATTATATGCTATGTGGCTGTGCTATATACTACGTGGTTGTGCTATATACTACGTGGCTGTGCTATATGCTACCCATTTTGCACTTTTAGAAATGTTCTACGTTAATACTTTCTAATGTTTACTTTAAAAAGTTTTCCATTAAAAAAAATTGTCATCTTCAGTGCAGTTTTTTCTTTGCAGCAAGTTTAGCTAATAATAATATACCTACTGGTAACTGAGGAAGAGGGAGTAGGTCACAAAAATTTGCATATAGGGGGTTGACTTATATAAAGCCCCTCTGCTGGTATTGTAGAATTTACAATAGCTATCACTCATGTAAGAAGTGAAATCTGGCATTGTACTATACCTATATTTCTCTGCTGTATCTGTGCATCATGAATCGTGGTATGTGTTAAAGGGGGGGGCCCTGAGACTCTTTTGCCCGGGGCCCTCAAAAACCTGGAGCCGGCCCTGGTATTAATCAAAGAGCAGGTAACACCCATGGGTGTGTAATGTAGTCAGCGTTTCACATATTGTGCCTCAAGGCGTTTCCCCCTCCAGATGAAGGTTCCTCAGGAGGCTCATGGAGAAAAATGGCAAATGTTCATTTCAGCTTCAAATGCGAGTGAAGAGTCCTCAGATAGACGCAGGTATAAATATCCCCTAATTGATGACATCACACCATTAATGGTCACTAGTGGTTGCAGTTCAGTTTATGTTTTTGCCCTCTATATGCTCCTGCGCATGCGTACAATATATGTGCGCATGTGTATACATGCAGTCACTGACACAGGGAATGATTTTTTGTACATTTTTGCACATACTGCTTGTATTTGTAGCATAGTTTCATTTCCCATTGATCCATTATATTTACTGATGACCAGCACGGCTTTTGGTATATAATGATTATAATCTGCATAAGTATCATTATGGCCTATTGAGGGCTCAGCAGGACCAGCTGTCGCTGAGCGAGGCGCCATTTGCGCTACATCTATGGTGCCAACCTTCGCGGTCAGTTAGGATTAATTGTAGGGACTACATTTAGGGCAATATTAGTGTGATCCTATAATTTTTGCATGAGATTATCCTGGGTTCATAGAACTGGCCCTCTTTTTTACTTTGTTTTTTACACTGTTGGTGTTTGGCTATGGTAATTTTTATATATTACTAAAGGTGTACTATTTTTAAAGGGCATATTTATGTTAGACATGATTTAAGATCCACATATACAGTGGGGAAAATTAGTATTTCATACATTGCTGATTTTGCAAGTTTTCCCACCTACAAAAAATGGAGAGGTCTGTAATTTTTATCGTAGGTACACTTCACCTGTGAGACAGAATCTGGTCAGATGAGACAAAAATAGAACTTTTTGGTATCAACTGCACTCGCCATGTTTGGAGGAAGAAAAGAAGGATGAGTACAACTCCAAGAACACCGTCCCAACCCAGAAGCATGGTGGGAGACTAATTGACTGCACCGTATTGAAGGGAGAATGGATGGGGTTATGTATCATGTGATTTTGGCCAACAACCTCCTTCCCTCCCTCAGTAAGGGCATTGAAGATGGGTCGTGGCTGGGTCTTCAAGCATGACAATGACCCGAAACACACAGCCAGGGCAAATAAGGAGTGGCGCAAAAAGAAGCATTTCAAGTTCCTGGAGTGGCCTAGCCAGTCACCAGTCCTGAACCCAATAGAAAATCTTTGGAGGGAGCTGAAACTCAATGTTGCCCAGCGACAGCCTGAAACCTGAAAGATCTGGAGAAGATCAGTATGGAGGAGTGGGCCAAAATCCCTTCTGCAGTGTATGCAAACTTGGTTCAGAACTACAGGAAACGTCTGACCTCTGTAATTTCAAATAAAAGTTTCTATACCAAATATTAAATTCTGTTTTTCTATTGTAGCAAATACTTATTTCCTGCAAGAAAACGCAAATTAATTACGGTATGTAAAAATCATACAATGTGATTTTCTGGATTTTTTTTTTTTAGATTTTGTCTCTCACAGTTGAAGTGTACCAACAATACAAATTAAAGGGAACCTGTCACCCCGTTTTTTCAGATTGAGATAAAAATACTGTTAAATAGGGCCTGCGCTGTGCGTTACAATAGTGTATGTAGTGTACCCTGATTCCCCACCTATGCTGCGAAATACATTACCAAAGTCACCGTTTTCGCCTGTCAATCAGGCTGGTCAGGTCAGGTGGGCGTGGTGACATCGCTGTTTCTTCCCCAGCTTTCCGTTGGTGACGTTGTGGTGTGCGCATGTCCAAGTGCCGAATCCACTGCGTGCAGGTGAAGAAAAAGTGCGCGATCTGCGCTATTACCCTTGTCATCGGTGGGGGCGGCGCAGATAGAGATCGTGGCGGCCATTTTCCCAAAGCCAAGTTTGCATCTCGGCTTCAGGAAAATGGCCGCCGCGATCTCCATCTGCGCACGCGCGGCATCCCGCGGCCATTTTCCTGAAGCCCCGTGCAGCAGAGCACTCCATCTGCGCACGCGCGGCCTCAGGAAGATGGCCGCCCCCACCGATGACAAGGGTAATAGCGCAGATTGCGCGTTTTTTCTTCACCTGCACGCAGTGGATTCGGCACTTGGACATGCGCACACCACTACGCCACCAACGGAAAGCTGGGGAAGAAACAGCGATGTCACCACGCCCACCCGACCTGACCAGCCTGATTGACAGGCGAAAACGGCGACTTTGGTAATGTATTTCGCAGCATAGGTGGGGAATCGGGGTACACTACATACACTATTGTAACGCACAGCGCAGGCCCTATTTAACAGTATTTTTTATCTCAATCTGAAAAAACGGGGTGACAGGTTCCCCTTAAAAAACACACAAATTGAGCTTAACTTGAGTTGGTACACATGCAGAAGTTAAACGCATGTTCACATTGGCCACAAAGCATTAAAACCTACAAGAGAAAAAAGTAAGCAAAAACCCTTATGTAACTAAGTAAAAAAGCAAAAGTGCATTTAAATAACACAGAGTTTTTAGTAATACAGTTTTTTTTTAATCAAAAAATAGCACAAAAGTCATCCCACCGCATCAAGGTAACTCTGATAAGGACAGTCCTACCCTGTCTAATATTAAAACCTTACCAAGTGTCAATGTTGACCTCAGTGTGAATAAGGGCAGACAAAGTGATTACTAAAAACACTGTAATACAAATTACAGACCTCTCCATTCTTTGTAGGTGGTAAAACTTGAAAAATCTGCAGTGTATCAAAAACTTATTTTTCCCACTGTACCTTAGAGGGAATCTCACCACTTTTTTGGGCTACCAGGTAAAAATATCATTCAATTTAGTGTCACCTATGCATTACACAAGTACTTTTGATAACCCTTGACTCCCCTCGTATGATCCATAAATACCTTTTTTATTCCTCCTGCACTGTATGTTAATATGGTTGGTCTGGTCCGATGGGCGTGGCTTATTTTCAGTCTCTCCCCTCCTCGCTTGCTCTACTTATTCCTTTCGGTGAATTTCTGCGATCAAGTAGAGTTTGCGCGCAGTGCGCATTTAAATAGCCTCTGGCATGTGTGAAGAAAATCATTATTGCGCATGCGCAATACTGTTTTTTAGCTTTTCGGCACAGCTGGAATGGCATCAGCACCGGAGGTGAGTATAAGTGTTATTATTTAGAGGGAGCCTGTCACCCCCAAAATCGAAGTTGAGCTAAGCCCACCGGCATCAGGGGCATTCTGGAATGCTGTAAATAAGCCCCCGATGTATCCTGAAAGATGAGAAAAAGAGGTTAGATTATACTCACCCAGGGTCGCTCCCGGTACGATGGGCGGTCCGTTCCGGGGCCTCCCATCTTTTTACGATGACGTCCTTTTCTTGTCTTCACGCTGCGGCTCCGGCGCAGGCGTACTTTGTCTGCCCTGTTGAGGGCAGAGCAAAGTACTGCAGTGCGCAGGCGCCGGGCCTCTCTGACCTCGCAGCGTGAAGACCAGATGACATCATCGTAAGAAGATGAGAGGCCCCGGACTGGACCGCGATGCCTATCGGACCGGACCGCAGCGGGACCGCCCCTGGGTGCGTATAATCTAACCTCTTTTTCTCGTCTTTCAGGATACATCGGGGGCTTATCTACAGCATTACAGAATGCATTACAGAATGCTGTAGATAAGCCCCTGATGCTGGTAGGCTTAGCTCACCTTCGATTTTGAGGGTGACAGGTTCCCTTTAACTTGGGGAACTATAGGGATTCAGAAGGGGTTTTCCGATTAGTGGACAATTTCTTTAATAGTTTTAACGCTATCATTGTTTGAAGAAAAGCAAGGAATTTATAAAGTCTACAAGTAAAAAGCGGCTGCAATTATTAATGAAAGTTAATTGTGAAATTAATGCACAAATGAAGCTGTGCTCAGAGTTTGACATTCTTTTTAATTCAAGTAATAGTCCTGTGAGATTCTCTTATTATAAGTGGAGTAACATTCTGATAATCTGGCAATTTGGGAATTTAGCAAATTATGGATAATTATCGTGAACAACATATTCCAATCCACATACAATTCCTCGCACGTCTAGGTGTAGATGTTGGATTTTGTTTCCAGATCTTTTGGCTTCTTCTTCTTGTACCTCTGATCTGGAGCTTAATTTCTGTTGTTTGTAAATGACCTTTATTGTTCTGACAGTGTGAACGTGTGCGATGCAGATGTCCTGGGCTCCAGCTGATTAATGAATGTTCTGCTAAATTGTCTAGACTGAAATCAGGAGACATAATTAATACCCAGGGTGGGAAATGGGAAAGCGTCATAGACGGCAACTGCAGAACGGAGGAGAAAAAAAAAACACAACTGTGATGATGCTACAGAAGACCAAAATTACAGAAAGCATCCTACGTTTAAACCATTAAATGGAAATGTGGAATTTGCCAGAACACACAATGGGCAAGGGTTTCGTGTTTCTTCTACCCCTTTTTTCTTACAGTGCTCCATAACAGTGCGGCAGGGCACGGAGACACGATCTCCCTGCTCTGCCACTATGGGGTCCGTGAGCCGGGGGAGGGTGGTGCCAGCACGGACACAGGGCCCTCCAGCAAGTTCACCTGTATCGGCATCTGCTGGGATCCGGTACAGAGGAAAGCAAGTCAGAGGAGGGAGCGTCAACTGACTCTTCCTCCCCCATCAGTACAGCGTCTGATGTCTCAGCGCAATTACGTCACTAAGTGGCGTCCTGTACGCTGAGATGTGCGACGCTTCAGAAGACCAGCTGGCGCTGCGGAGACCAGAGCAGCGGAGGAACAGGGAGGAGAGGTGAGTATTGTACTTTATTGTTTTTTTTTAGAACACTGTGTGCATATAAAACTGTATGGAGGGCCATTGAGGGGATGTATTATACTGTACAGACAATGGGGGGATGTATTATACTGTACAGACAATGGGAGGATGCTTTATACTGTATGGACCCTGGGGGGATATATTATATTGTATGTAACATGGGGGGGGGATATATTATGCTGTATGGACCATTGGGGGATATATTATACTGTATAGACAATGGAGGGATGCTTTATACAGTATGGACCATGGGGGGATGCATTATACTGTATGTACCATCGGGGGGATATATGATGCAGTATGGACCATGGGGGATGTATTATACTGTACAGACAATGGGGGGATGTATTATACTGTACAGACAATGGGGGGATGTATTATACTGTACAGACAATGGGGGGATGCTTTATACTGTATGGACCATGGGGGGATATATTATACTGTATGGACAATGGGGGGATGCTTTATACAGTATGGACCATGGGGGGATGCATTATACTGTATGGACCATCGGGGAAGGCAGTATACTGTATGTACCATGGGGGGGATATATTATGCTGTATGGACCATGGGGGATGTATTATACTGTACAGACAATGGGGGGATGCTTTATACAGTATGGACCATGGGTGGAGTGTATTATACATTATGTACCACGGGGGGATATATTATGCTGTATGGACCATGGGGGGATGCGTTATACTGTATGGACCATGGGGGAATGCTTTTATGCTGTATGGACCATGGGGGATGCGTTATATGGGACATGGGGTGCATTATATTATATGGGACATGGGGTGCATTATGCTGTATGGAGGACTTTGTGGGGCTATTAATATATTTGAAGGCTTACGTTGGAGTCTTTAAAGGGAACCTGTCAGCAGGATTGTGCACAGTAACCTACATACAGTATCAGGTCGTCTGCGTTATACTGAGTAAAACTATACCTTGGTTGATGAAATCCGTCTTGTGGTTGTTTCTTAATGTTTATTTTCAGTTTTTTGGTTAATGAGATTATCGTGTCTTAAGGCGGGGTTGGTCCATGTGGTGCTCTGATTAGGCATTCATAATGCAAACTGCTGACAGGTCGCTGATCCCTCTCTGACCCGCCCCCTGGTTTGCATAATGAATATCATCACATAATGTATATAAAAAAAAAACCGCTTCTGCAGGCAGTTGCTGGCCGCATGGCTAATGTGCACTTTATCCCTTTTTTTCAGATTTACTTGAGTGAGGGAAAAAAAATCATTTTGAAAATGGCGCCAGCGCAGTAGCGGCTATCGGTTTGTATATATCCGATAGCTGCTGTTGCGCCATCTTGTTGGAGAAGAAAGAAAAAGCCCCCCAGAAAGATGGCGCTGCCTGCGCAGAGGCAGCTCTCGGAGATGGCGCAGAGGCAGCTCTCGGAGATGGCGCAGGTAGCGCCATCTTGGTGGAGGACATTTTTTCTTCTCCAGCAAGATGGCGCCGCCAGTGCTTGCACAACAGCAGCTATCGGATATATACATACCGACAGTTTCTACTGCGCTGGCACCATTTTCAAAATGACTTTTCTTTTTTTTCTCCTCGCTCAAATCTGAAAAAAGGGATAAAAGTGCACATTAACCATGCAATTATGCTGCAGCGCAGGTGCCACGGCCATCTCCTGCCTGCAGGAGTTTTTTTTTTTTTAATTCAGTATGTGATGGTATTCATTATGTAAACTAGGGGGCAGGTCAGTGAGGGATCAGTGACCTGTCAGCAGGCTGCATTATGAATAGCTAATCAGAGCATGACATACACTGACCCCACCTAAGGGCACAAGCATATCATTAACTAAAAACTGAAAATAAAGATTAAACAAGAACCACAAGACTGATTTCATCACCCAGGTATCATTTTATTCAGTATAACGGCACCGACCTGACACTGTCTGTCGGAGACTGTGCATAATCCTGCTGACAGGATACTGTGTGGGGGTAATATACAGCGTGGAGAGGTGTGGAACCATTATACTACATGGAGGGCTGTGTGGGGGTCACAGTTGGGGGATCATACTATGTTGGGGTCACCATACCTTTCCAGGACAGATGCTGGGTGGGGTACAGTAGGGTCATCATACTGTCTGTGTGGACGGTACTGTGGAGGAATTCACTATGGGGGTAGCTTAAAGTTTGTGGGGTACTTTTGTTGACATCATCCTCATACTTTACAAGTGCAATGAAAGTGAAATCTAGGGCTTGAGTAGGAGTAAAATTAGAGGTCACACATTACCACACAGTAGGTGCAGTAATAGGGCAGGGCGTCAGCGGTGGCTTAGCATTGGGGTATCGGCAGCATGAGGTTGTTGTGGATAAATGGAGATGGTGCAGGAAATGTGAAGTCACATGTGTCTTTGTTGTAATCTCTCTGCAGATGATTCCTGGCTGGAGAATTCGTCATGTGGGTCTGGGCCAGATGGAAAAGATGGGAAATGTGAAGGACTCCACCAGAAAGAATGTCAGCTGTAAGTCACCATCTTTAACTGTCCTGTAGTCTTATATGTTCTGCAGGACTCGTATCTACCACTGTCACCATATGGCGGTAATATCGATGTTTGTTTTCGGTGCCGCCCCCTCCGCTCTGTTTTCGCTTCAAAACCGGCGCCTGCGCTGTGTACTACTGTGTTATGCAGGCGCAGTAAGCTCTGGCCGTCTGACGTCCCAGCCAGGCTTGCAGACTGCGCCTGTGCGGGCAGTGCGGCCACCCACCTTGGTAATCCCAGCCCGGCAGTGTGTTATGCATTATGCACAGTGCGGGGCTGGGATTCCTGGACATGCGCACTGCGTGTGTCAGCCACTCACCCAGGTCCCCCCGCTGACACACGCAGGGGCGGCGCTGAAAGCCCCTGAAGATTTGAGTGACGGCAGAGTAGCGGTTCAAGCTGGGGAGTGAGGACCCGCCTCCATGGACAAAGATAGGTATTTTGGATAAGTTTCAAAACGCTTTATTTTGGGAATACATGAACAAAAAACTAAAAGAGCCACCTTGTTAGACTGCAGCATTACTGCTGCACAAGGTGGTTCTTTTAGTTTATAACGGCTGGAGGGGGGTGACAGTGGCCCTTTAACATTAGGTACACAGGTCATGCGGCTGTATGCAGATGCTTCCGCATGCGTCGTTTTGACGATGCGGCGACCAGCGTAGGACGCAGCCTGTAGCAGTTTTTTTTCTCCGCATCGTCAAAACGACGCATGCGGAAGCATCCGCATACAGCCGCACGACCAGCGTACCTAATGTTAAAGATAGGTACGCAGGCCGCATGCAGAAGTAGGCGGAGCTAGCGGCGGAGGTGCGGCCGAGGGTGGGGCTTCACGGAGGAAGTCCGCAGCCCGACGCAGATCAGGTAAACGCTAGTGTGAAACTAGCCTAAGACAGTGTCCCTAAAAAAAAAGAAAATAGATTATTGTCCCGCAATTCAGAGAGCCTTTAGCTATTTAATTTATTCTCGTCTCATTGTTTTATTACAAACTGTAGAAAATTTGAGGAGTTTGCTAATAAACCTAATCTGCAGTGGTGGTGGTTAATTAAATTTGATTGCCTCTGTAGAAACATTAAGTACCAAAGTAGGAAACGAAGGTACGTTTCATATGTGTAATCATTGACATTCTTCTTACTCCACGTTCACCTGTTCAGTATTTGGTGAGTTTTTTTACCTCAGTATTTGTAAGCCAAAACCAGGAGTTGAATGGTCAGAGGAAAAGTATAATAGAAACGCGTCACAACCTCTATATTTATCACCCTCTCTTGGTTTTGGCTTACAAATACTGAGGTAAAAACTCACCAAATACTGATTCTGTGTAAACTATCGGGACTCTTTGGTGTAGTCTAGGAACTGAGCGTCTGTCTAAGGCCACGTTCACACACTCAGAGGGAAAGTATAATAGAAATATGTCACCATTTCTGTATTTATCACCCACTCCTGGTTTTGGCTTACAAATACTGAGGTAAAAAACTCACGAAATACCGAATGCGTGAATATGGTATTGGAGACCATTTTCTGCAGTATTTAAAACGACACCCACTGTTTTATAACAGCAACCCCCCAAAAATACAGGCAAGTAATGCAGAATATGCTGATCTCTATACTTATTCTTTACTTTTCTTTTACACTTCGTATACTTGATTTGGTACGGTTTATTAATACTTGTCAGGGGTTAACATTTGTTACTCCCCTTACTACAGTACCTTTTCCTACCAGTAAATGGCCTTATAGAGGCTGACACATGTCTCTGCAGGTTTCACGTCCATGGGCCCTCCTCTGTGATTGCATGTAATGGCAAAGCTTTTTCTAAGCCATTGATTTTGGTGACCCTCAGTATCTCAGAATGATGAGATGTGAATATTATTTCTTTTTGTAGGATAAGTAGAAGTTTCTGAAATTTCTGGGCTTGATTGCAGTAAAGCAGTCATTACGCAGAAATGGTGACAGACTTTTTTGGCTATTGTCATGGAAATGACAGCATATTCTGGACATTTTATGCAAAGAATCGAACAAAATGTCTCAATCTTAAGCCCGGTGCTCATGCCGTGTGAGACATTTGTGTTACGATGACCATTCTACTTACGCAGGAACGGGCAAAATACCATAGATTGGGGACTGGATGGATCAATCATAGTCTGAATCTTTAGTAGCTTATGGGGGCTGTCTGGACATATAGTATTAATGACCTATCCTTAGGATGGATTACCAATATCAGATTGGTGGGGTCTGACATGCAGCACCTCCACCCATCAAGTGTTATAAGCTCTGGTGGCAGCCTGATGTAACCACGTATGAAGATGAACAGCAAAGCTCCATTCAACGTGTAGCAACCACTGCAAATCTGGCCACCGCTGGAGCTAATAACTGGTGATACTAATGTTGGACCTCCCAAATCTAATTTTGATGACCTACCCTAAGGATCAGCCAAAGGCCTTGTTCACACATATTCAATTTTCGATCAGTTTTTTACCTCAGTATTTGTAAGCTAAAGCCAAAACCAGGAGTGGAAAAAAGTATAATAGAAACATGTCACTGCTTGGTTTTGGCTTACAAATACTGATGTCAAATACTGACCAAATACTGAACGTGTGATTGTGGCCTCAGGTGCACTGACAGCCACGTTATAAAAAATAGCTTTCAAAGATAAACTGTAATATACTCGTGTATAAGCCGAGATTTTCAGCACATTTTTTTGTGCTGAAAACGCCCCTCCTCGGCTTATACACGAGTCATCGTCCAGAAAGAGGTCGGGGGGAGCGGGGAGCCGGCGCCTGTAGCACAGTGACAGCTGCTGAAGCCGTGTTCCAGAAAACATCAATACTCACCGTCCATTGCCGGCAGCTCTTTCCTGTTCCTGTGCTGATCGGTAACATGGTACCGCTCATTAAGGTTATGAATATGGACGCGACCACTCCCATAGGTGTGGAGCGCATATTCATGACCTTAATGAGCGGTACCACGTGACAGCTCAGCACAGGAAGAACTGCTGCACTGGGACAATGGAGATGCAGGGACATTCAGCAATAGAGCGAGGAGGGTGAGTAGGACGGGGGAGCTGAGCATACAAGGATGGGACCAGGGGAGCCGAGCCATGCATACAAGGATGGGACCGGGGGAGCCAAGCCATGCATACAAGAATGGGACCGGGAGAGCCGAGAATACAAGAATGGGACCAGGGGAGCCGAGCAATGCGTACAAGGATGGGACCGGGGGAGCCGAGTCATGCATACAAGGATGGGACCGGGAGAGCCGAGAATACAAGGATGGGACCAGGGGAGCTGAGCTATGCATACAAGGATGGAACCGGGTGAGTCGAGCATACAAGCATGGGACTGGGGGACCGAGCCATGCATGCAAGCATGGGACCAGGGGAGCCGAACTATGCATACAAGGATGGGACCTGGGGAGCTGAGTCATGGATACAAGGATGGGACTGGGGTGAGGAGGGTGAGTAGGACGGGGGAGCTGAGCATACAAGGATGGGACCAGGGGAGCCGAGCCATGCATACAAGGATGGGACCGGGGGAGCCAAGCCATGCATACAAAAATGGGACCGGGAGAGCCGAGAATACAAGGATGGGACTGGGGGAGCCGAGCCATGCATACAAGGATGGGACCTGGGGAGCCGAGCCATGCATGCAAGCATGGGACCAGGGGAGCCGAACTATGCATACAAGGATGGGATGGGGGAGCCATGCATACACCAGGGGGAGCCACACAGGATGGGGGGAACCACACATACCGGGATAGGGATGAGGGGACAATGCATACCTGGCTTATACTCGAGTCAATAAGCTTACCCAGTTTTCCGTGGCAAAAAATTAGGTGCCTCGGCTTATACTCGAGTATATATGGTAACTTAATAACCCAAAAAGATGGACACCAGGAGGATGAAGTGCCCCATCGTGACTTAGTATCACTCCACTAACCGGCACAATCAGCTTGGTCCACTTAAAGAGCTTGTTCATGATTAGAAAAACATGGCTACTTTCTCTTCCCAAAAAATCAGAGTTCCACCTGTCTACAGGTTGTGTTCAGTCCAGAGTTGCAAAACCAGAGACAACCTGCAGACAGGTCAGGCATTTTTTTTTGTTTGTTTTGTTTTATTTTATAAAAGCATTTATGTATTTGTACTCCTGGATAACCTTGTTAATATTTTATGAGGAGTGACCAACTACATGTAAAAGACAAAATATTAATTTTGAATAATATTGAAATAAATGGTATTTATGAAAAACTGAGAGCACCTCAAGCTGTTGTACTGATTGATACCACTGTAGGATTTAATTTTTAAGGGGCCAAGTGCATATGTGCCATAGAGACAAACCATACGGCTGCTATGGGACCCCTGGGTAGAGGAGGCTCATTCCAAGTTCTATTGTCCCCATTTTAATGTACGTTAATGGCCTGCACAGAGATCGGGGCTACAATCGCTCTTAGAATCCGCTGCTAAAAAGGACCTTATTTTTATATTTGCCCATTGTTCACTAAAGGTTTTGTAGATATTGCCCACAGGACAGATTTTATTCTACATCTAACCAATATACTATTTTTCGTTCCACCCTATTAAAGAAGTTTTTCTGTGTGAGACATACTGTATATGTGAGATATATTATCAATGGGGGTCTCAACAACGGTTCCCCCGACCAGTCACAATAGATCTACCCTTGCTACTCAGTGCGATCAGGATTAATTGGAGCAGCATGGTCGCGCTGCCGTTCCATTCATTGTCTATGGGACTGAAGGAGATGTAATAATAAATCAGCGTGCCGATATGACGTTTCATTTAATATTGACTGCAGTGATGAGAAATGGGGATCTGGACCCTCACTCTAGCAGCAACATCCCCAACCATTACACATAATTAATCTATCTCCTATCAGCAGAAAATGATCTTTTGTTCTAATTAGGTTTTTGTGTTACATGTATTTTTTTTTTTTTTACTTCGACATTTTTTTTTTTTTTAATGTGACGATCTTTTTTTTAAGAAAGAAAAAAAAAATAGCAATCTTCCAATTTTCACATTGCCCACTGTGGTTACTTTAGACTTGTACTTTCTGTCCTTTCAGGAAGAGTTTTCAGCAGACATCCTATCATCAGAGGCAGGATTACAATGTCAGGGGTAACACCTCTTTACACAGCTGATAACACAGGATCCACCAATCACAGTAGACGATGTCATAGCTGGCATCACAATGACATTTGCACACTCTCATTAGACACATCAGTGTAAACCTTAGGTTCGAGGTCCGTTTATTGTGGCTAATGAACATGTGCATTTCCTGAAACAAGAGGAAGATAGCATCTAAACTAGCCAGTGTGAAAATTGGAAGCTTTCTATGTTTATTGTTAATTTAGATGGTCTGACAGTAGCGAAACGAAACAATACATCTTGTCCTGTGACCAATGACTGTAGTCCTAATGCAAACTGAGACTGATTTAGTAAAGTAAATGAGCGATTAACCTAGATAGCGATACGTCTACTTAGCCAAACTTTGGGTAAAGTTTGCTGCGACTAGTGTTTTATACTCCACTGTATTAAAAAAACAATATATTGGAATAAAATTAGCTAAATTTATCTTCACAAATGTGGTGTACTTTTGCCTGTCCATGTGCCAAAAATGAAATTCTACTCCAGCTTTAACTCGAAATTATTTGTAAGTATATTTGTCGGTCAAGGGAAGGTCTCGCACAGTAAATCCCACTCATTTTTCTCATCTTTGTTGAAAAATCTCAAGAGAAATATAAAACGGCAGCATTCACAAATTTAAGGTATATCGAAGTTAGTCTATGGAACTGGTATAAAGCCAATTAGCCAATTCCTTCTTGTTTTTTTTTTCTAGAATTGATGCAATTGATTTTTACACTTTTTGAGGTTAGAGAAAAACCTTATTATGGGGGCCTAAGATGCAGCTCATTACTTCTTCTAATGACCATAAATGCACTACCCTCAAAGGGATGGAAGAAAAAAAAGACACAAGTGGCCAATTGCTTCTCTATACTAACTGGTGTGAGGGGTAAGCATTGACTTCAGTGATTAGTTAGACCAGTCCAAGAGCCGATTAAAAAGGACCTTTCACCAGGTAAAATTTGGCCATTCTTATCTCTTATTTTATTCCTGGTGGTCCCAAAGTCTACTGTTTTTTTTTTTTAATTATTTTTATTTTTAATCCACCATATGGTTCTAGAGATATTGGCCTTTTCATTTAGTGTTGCCTTTCATGGTCTTTACAAGTGGACGTGGTTCACAGGATCCTCTGGGGCATATCGTCCTGTGAGCCTTGCCCCTTTTGTAAAGACCAGAAAAATTAGCTCGAAATAAAAAGGACCATACCTCTGTTTAAAAAACAAACAAACAATCAAAACCAAAATACTTATGGGAGTAGCAGGAATTAATAAAAGCACAAATTGGCCTCTTAACTAGTGATAGGGACTCTCTAAGAATATAAAATAGTCCACAATTGTATCCACAGTATATATCACCAATCTAATCGGTTATTTATGGATCATTCTATCAATAATACACCAAACAAGCCGCAAGTTATTGGCTCCAAGATCATCTTTATATGTGGTTGTCTACTCTTGGACCCTTGTGGCCTGTTACCCTTGTGGTAGACCAGTCCGACCTTACAGTCAGTGTGAAATATTTCAGCAGACTAGTAAGAAACCACTTTCCCTGACAAAAATATGTGATCTCTGGTGGTCTCAGCAGAAGACCAGATTATAGTATAGTCTTTACTTGGGTAAAGTCAGCAAAATCCTAATATATTAGGGGTGAAGTAGGATAATTAATACGATAATTTTCTACAGCTCAATTTTGGCCGTTATTTGAACCCTGGGTGTCTAGAAACACCACTCATGTTCCCCCAAAATATTCTGCATGGTCTGATCCAATAACTCAACTTTTTATTTTACAAATTTTTATTTTCAGTTTCTGGATGTAATACTTGTAACAGACACAGTTTAATATTTTATTATGAGGTTCGTGTTCTGAATTTTGTGTTGCATTAAGCATGACTCTAGTGTCGCAAAGGATGCGGTATCTGTAATCTCTGACCTTGACGCCTTGGAGAAGTCTTGCTTTCTTCATCTCGGAATATGCTGCTGGCATCTTATAGAGCTCATACCCACATCTATTTTTTAAGAAAAAAAGGTTATACTTTGATCATTCGCTGAATCCGAGTTACAAATGAAATATATGGGTCCCCATGTATCACATCAATATGAGAAGCAAATCGGACTGAGCTTCAGTGCTCGGTACAGCCACGTGTATGGGAGAAACACTGTGTAAGCAATAGAAGGGACTCCCTCATTGTGATGATTGGTGGGTCAGAAGAAGTACTGATGATCTGTCCTAAAGAAGTATAAAAATAAGTGAGACCAGTCTATGTTTGGGTGGTGGGCCTGGTGTTGTGAATTCTGCTCTTGGGCTCCCTCCGGTGGTTATGAGTGGTAGTGCTGCGGTATTTGGATTGCAGCATTTATCAGGTGTTTCTATTTTTTGCAATTTGGGCTGGGCTATTTAGTCCTGCTTTATCCTTTAGTCAGTGCCAGTTGTCCATTGTTTTTGGAGGATTTTCATCCATACCTGGTCTCTTCTGTTCTGCTGTTCATTTCATCTAAGATAAGTTCTGGCTTTGTTTTTGCTGTCCACCTGCTGTGGACATTATAGTTCTGTGCAGTTTCATGTTTTGTCTTGTCCAGCTTTGTCTGTGAAGGATTTTTTTGCAGCCTAGCTGTGTCTCTGGAGATGCAGATATACCCTCCATGTCTTTAGTCAGATGTGGTGATTTGTATTTTCTGTGGTGGATATTTTCTAGTGTTTTAATACTGACCGCATAGTACTCTGTCCTATTCTTTCTTTTTAGCTAGTATGGCCGCTAAATCCTGATTTCATTTCTGCGTATGTTATTTCCCTCTCCTCTCACAGTCAATATTTGTGGGGGGCTGTCTATCCTTTGGGGATTTTCTCTGAGGCAAGATAGGTTTCCTGTTTCTGTCTTTAGGGGTAGTTAGTTCTTAGGCTGTGTCGAGGGGTCTAGGGAGTGTTAGGTACCCCCCACGGCTACTTCTAGTTGCGCTGCTAAGTTCAGGGTTTGCGGTCAGTACAGGGACCACCTTCTCCAGAGTACGTCTCATGCTGCTCCTAGGCCACCAGATCATAACAGCCTGGCACATGTTATATTTTGGTTCACCCCAAAGGTCTTTAATGGGGTCACGGTCAAGACTCCTTTGTAGGCCAGTCAAGTACTCTCACACTAAGTTCTCAAACCATTGTACATCAGAGCATTATGATAATAAAACAGAAGAGCATAACTATAAAGTTGACATAGTGTTGTGCTCAGGCCATTCTTTAGAACAGTTGTGGCTCACCAGCTCTTTCAAAACTGCAACTCACAACCTGTGGCTCCTGAGCATGCAGGGAGTGGAGGTGAAAGGTGGGAAAGTCTTTAAAAGGGAAATGTACTTTAGGCAAACTTTGGATAAAAGAATAGAGAAATGTGTTTCCTTCCCCACTTATTAACCACTTCTCCTTCTCCCTCCCCTGCCTCCTGAACTTATCATCTTTGCTGAAAAAGCAAACCGCTCATCTCCATCTTGCTCAGACAAGATGAACTACCAGCTCTATGGAGTGAGCAGCAGAGCAAGGAAGTAGGCAGAGAGAGACACAGAAAGATTGTGTTGAGCTTTCTAACAAGTCTTTTACCTAATATCAGAGCTGATTCACATTGATACTGCTCAGGACTGCTGTATATTATCCTCAAATCTGCTGCTTCTCTCTGTGTGCTAAATAGGAAAGGAGCGCAGGAATCCCTATCTCTGTGCTGTGATAGGTAAGGGAGAAATGATATCCGCTTGTCTTCTCTAATCAGCCCAGAGTCAACTACAAAGTAAGAGATAGAACTTGCAGACGGGAAAACTCATGAAACTGTAGGCTACAAATCATATAATGCCCAGAAATTATATAATTTCTTATGTACATACAGAGAAAAGCTTCAAGAGATTTCATGCCTGTGTAATCACCTGATAGCCCGCTAGTTATATAGGCTGTCCATAGGTAGAATAGTCCTGGTTTCTTGACTTTACACAGTTGGGATGTGGCCAGGTGATTGATCTTTCGAGCGTCTCTTTTTCTAGCACAGGTTAGAAGATTATTGCAATCATCTGCTTGCTGTAGACCACTGGTCCATGTTTTTTTTCCTTCTCATCTTTGGAATATCTCAAAAGTGAAAGAAATAACGGATGGAAACCTTCAGTCTTATTTGCATTTTATTTTTCATTGGTAAAATGTAGCCGTTAAAAGTTATTCACTTTCTAAATAATTGATGTTGAGAGTGAAAACAGTGTCTGAGGGCAAGGTATAAAGGTATGGCGGGGATTACCAAAATGTCTACATGTTCCAAAGCCTAAAATGATAATAAAGCTTGCTACTTTTTCTTTGTTTAGAGGAAGACGACCGAGGCATGGAGGCCATCGACGACTTCTTTCCTGAAGAACAGGTCACCCCTCAGAAAAGGAAAAAATCCAAAAAGTCAAAGGAAAATAAAGTAACAAAGACAAAACGAAGGAAAAAAGAGGTAAGAGCATTTAGTGAATCACAAGTACAGTATTAATGCAACTCCACTTCTATCTATTATCTATCATATATCTATATATCCATCTATCATCTATCTATCTATCTATCTATCTATCTATCTATCTATCTATCTATCTATCTATCTATCTAATCTATGTATGTATGTATCTATCTATCATTTATCTATTATCTATCTATCTATCTATCTATCTATCTATCTATCTATCTATCTATCTATCTATCTATCTATCTATCTATCTAATCTATGTATGTACCGTATCTATGGCTGGTTTCACACTTGCGTTTTCATCTGCAGCGTTTTTACCGCAAAAAAAGCATGCGTTTTTTCCCCCTATCTTTAACATTAAAAACACATGCGTTTTTTTGTATACACGTTTGGTCGCGTTTATGAACGCTTGCGTTTTTTTTCTGCATGCGTTCATTTGCAGAAATGCAACATGTAGTAATTTTTGCGGCATTTTTTTTGCCGCAGAAAAACTCATGCGTTTTTTCGCGGCAAAAAAACCTATTGATGTCTATGTAAACGCATGCGTTTTTAAGCACATGCGTTTGTTTGCGTTAAAAACGCATGCGTTTTTATTAAAAAAAAAAACAGAAAACACACTAATATGCCACCCCCCACCATAAAGGTGATAAAGGGATCCTAACCCTAACCCTAAAGGGATCCTAACCCTATCCCTAACCCTATCCCTAACCCTAACCCTAAAGGGATCCTATCCCTAACCCTATCCCTACCCCTAACCCTAAAGGGATCCTAACCCTACCCCTACCCCTAACCCTAAAGGGATCCTAACCCTACCCCTAACCCTAAAGGGATCCTAACCCTAACCCTACCCCTAACCCTAATCCCTTTAGGGTTAGGGTTAGGATCCCTTTCGGCTTAAAGTTAGGGGTAGGGTTAGGGTTAGGATCCCTTTAGGGTTAGGGTTATGATCCCTACCCCTAACCCTACCCCTAACCCTAACTATTTCTGTTTATAGTGTGTTTTTTACTTTATTTTGATGATTGGCAGCTGTCACACATTTCTCAGCATGTGTTTAGAAAACGCAAACGCATGAAAAAACGCATGTAAACGCGTCAAAACGCCGCGTTTTTTCACCACATGCAAAAACGCATGCGTCAAAAAAACGCAGCGTTTGCACGCGTTTACATGCGTTTTTTCACCATGCGTTTTTATTTAACCCCTTCACCCCCGGAGCTTTTTCCGCTTTTTCATTTTCGTTTTTTGCTCCCCTCCTTCCCAGAGCCATAACTTTTTTGTTTTTCCGTCAATATGGCCATGTGTGGGCTTATTTTTTGCGGGACGAGTTGTACTTTTGAAAGATACCATTGATTTTACCATGCCATGTAACAGAAAACGGGAAAAAAATTCCAAGTGTGATGAAATTGCAAAAAAAGTGCAATCTCACACTTGTTTTTTGTTTGGCTTTTTTGCTAGGTTCACTAAATGCTAAAACTAACCTGCCATTATGATTCTCCAGGTCAGTACGAGTTCATAGACACCAAACATGTCTAGGTTATTTTTTATCTAAGTGGTGAAAAAAAATTCCAAATTTTGCTAAAAAAAAAAAAAAAAATGCGCGATTTTCCGATACCCGTAGCGTCTCCAATTTTCGTGATCTGGGGTCAGGTGAGGGCTTATTTTTTGCGTGCCGAGCTGGCGTTTTTAATGATACCATTTTGGTGTAGATACGTTCTTTTGATCGCCCGTTATTGCATTTTAATGCAATGTCGCGGCGACCAAAAAAACGTTATTTTGGCGTTTTGATTTTTTTTCTCGCTACGTCATTTAGCGGTCAGGTTAATCCTTTGTTTTTATTGATAGATCAGGCGATTCTGAACGCGGCGATACCAAACATGTGTATGTTTGATTTTTTTTTAATTGTTTTATTTTGATTGGGGCGAAAGGGGGGTGATTTGAACTTTTATATATTTTTTATTTTTTTTATATTTTTAATCACTTTTTTTTTTTTAATTTTGGCATGCTTCAATAGCCTCCGTGGGAGGCTAGAAGCATGCATAACTCGATCGGCTCTGCTACATAGAGGTGAAGTACAGATCACCTCTATGTAGCAGAAATGCAGGGTTGCTTTGAACGCCGACCACAGGGTGGCGCTCAAAGCAATCGGCCATCAACAACCATAGAGGTCTCAAGGAGACCTCTGGTTGTTATGGCGATGCACTGCTGACCCCCGATCATGTGACGGGGGTCCGCAGTGCGAGTACTTCCGGCCGCGCGGCCGGGAGCGCTAGTTAAATGCCGCTGTCAGCGCTTGACGGCGGCATTGAACTAGTTAATGGGCGCGGGCGGATCGCGATTCCGCTCGCGCTCATTGCGCGCACATGTCAGCTGTACAAAACAGCTGACATGTCGCGACTTTGAGGTGGGCTCACCGCCGGAGCCCACCTCAAAGCAGGGGATCTGCCAGCTGACGTACTATTCCGTCAGCTGGCAGAAAGGGGTTAAAACGCATGCGTTTTGAAACGCAAGTGTGAAACCAGCCTATCATCTATCTATCTATCTATCTATCTATCTATCTATCTATCTATCTATCTATCTATCTATCTATCATCTATCTAATATCTGTCTATCTATCTATCTATCTATTATCTATCTATCTATCTATCTATCTATCTATCTATCTATCTATCTATCTATCATCTATCTAATATCTATCTATCTATCTATCTATCTATCTATCTATCATCTATCTAATATCTGTCTATCTAACCCTTTTCTCACTGTCGTTCTCACATTTTCATATCGATCTTTTATAAAGAGCAGATAACATTGTGAAGCTGAAATCTACTCCATTATCCTGTAATTGTATTCTTTTCTACCCACTTTCTATCGCATATTAGAAATCTCCAGAGTTTTATTAGGGCAGCATGTGAAATAAGGCTTCTGAGACCTGTCGTTTTGCATGGGCGCATTCCTAAATGAAGGGAACTATTTATTTAAATGTGTTCTGTGGCAGAAATTAATGTAAATACATTATTGTAGCCAAGGACACCATAAGCATAAGTCATTGTTTATCTTCTTTATATTTCTGTAAAACTGAGCACTAATCTTGTCTATAAATGAACTTATTAAAATGTAATTCATAGCATGAGAATGTAGATGGTAGCAGAGAATTGTAGACACTTGAAAACCTTCAACCTGATACCTGCTTTTATTAAAAGTAAAAATAAAACATCTGATATTCTGCAATTTACCTGCCACCCCATAATTCCAAATATTATGTTTATTTAACATTTTGTGAAGCTAATAATTTGAAATTTCATTTTATTTATTCCATTGCATGGAATGGAGCAAAGCGTGTGTAGAAGTCTGTCTTCTGTGTGCAAAATGTTAATTACTATAGCTCTGCTCCCTATGTACAAGAATAGAACTACTATAATACTGCCCCTATGTACAAGAATATAACTACTATACTACTGCTCCTATGTACAAGAATATAACTACTATACTACTGCTCCTATGTACAAGAATATAACTACTATACTACTGCTCCTATGTACAAGAATATAACTACTATAATACTGCCCCCCTATGTACAAGAATATAACTACTATATTACTGCCCCCTATGTACAAGAATATAACTACTATAATACTGCCCCTATGTACAAGAGCATAACTACTATACTACTGCTCCTATGTACAAGAATATAACTACTATAATACTGCCCCCCTATGTACAAGAATATAACTACTATATTACTGCCCCCTATGTACAAGAATATAACTACTATAATACTGCCCCCTATGTACAAGAATATAACTACTATAATACTGCTCCTATGTACAAGAATATTACTACTATAATACTGCTCCTATGTACAAGAATATAACTACTATAATACTGCTCCTATGTACAAGAATATAACTACTATAATACTGCCCATATGTAAAAGAATATAACTACTATAATACTGCCCCCTATGTACAAGAATATAACTACTATAATACTGCTCCTATGTACAAGAATATTACTACTATAATACTGCTCCTATGTACAAGAATATTACTACTATAATACTGCTCCTATGTACAAGAATATAACTACTATAATACTGCTCCTATGTACAAGAATATTACTACTATAATACTGCTCCTATGTACAAGAATATAACTACTATAATACTGCCCATATGTAAAAGAATATAACTACTATAATACTGCTCCTATGTACAAGAATATAACTACTATAATACTGGTCCTATGTACAAGAATATAACTACTATAATACTGCCCTTATACACAAGAATATAACTACTATAATACTGCTCCTATGTACAAGAATATAACTACTATAATACTGCCTCCTATGTACAAGAATATAACTACTATAATACTGCCCATATGTAAAAGAATATAACTACTATAATACTGCTCCTATGTACAAGAATATAACTACTATAATACTGGTCCTATGTACAAGAATATAACTACTATAATACTGCCCCTATACACAAGAATATACCTACTATAATACTGCTCCTATGTACAAGAATATAACTACTATAATACTGCTCCTATGTACAAGAATATTACTACTATAATACTGCCCATATGTACGAGAATATAACTACTATAATACTGCTCCCTATGTACAAGAATATAACTACTATAATACTGCTCCTATGTACAAGAATATTACTACTATAATACTGCCCATATGTACGAGAATATAACTACTATAATACTGCTCCCTATGTACAAGAATATAACTACTATAATACTGCCCCTATACACAAGAATATACCTACTATAATACTGCTCCTATGTACAAGAATATAACTACTATAATACTGCTCCTATGTACAAGAATATTACTACTATAATACTGCCCATATGTACGAGAATATAACTACTATAATACTGCTCCCTATGTACAAGAATATAACTACTATAATACTGCTCCTATGTACAAGAATATGACTACTATAATACTGCTCCTATGTACAAGAATATAGCTACTATAATACTGCTCTTATGTACAAGAATATTACTACTATAATACTGCCCATATGTACGAGAATATAACTACTATAATACTGCTCCCTATGTACAAGAATATAACTACTATAATACTGCTCCTATGTACAAGAATATTACTACTATAATACTGCCCATATGTACGAGAATATAACTACTATAATACTGCTCCCTATGTACAAGAATATAACTACTATAATACTGCCCCTATACACAAGAATATACCTACTATAATACTGCTCCTATGTACAAGAATATAACTACTATAATACTGCTCCTATGTACAAGAATATTACTACTATAATACTGCCCATATGTACGAGAATATAACTACTATAATACTGCTCCCTATGTACAAGAATATAACTACTATAATACTGCTCCTATGTACAAGAATATGACTACTATAATACTGCCCCCTATGTGAACCTGGAAACTCTTGACTTTCAGATGATGAACCTTTAGATTTTTCTTCCGTTGGTTTTATATTACATTGGTGAGATTTTACTGATTGGCTGGGATTATTATCTCAGTCATTGTCCTTTAGTGGTTGTCACCACTCCTGTCTTGGTGACGTCACAAGTTCCAGCCCGGGCGCTCAGTCCAGCCTTAACTAGAATGTGCAGCTTCTAAATTTCTGTCTCCTACGGAAACATAGGAAGAATGATAATTTACTGTGCCAGTGATATATACAGTAAGCCATTAGTACAAATTGTATTCCCGGATAGCCCAGAGTGTCACTCCGTCTTTGACTTGATAAAGTTAAATGGATTCCTAATTGCAACTACCGACTTGACAAATGTTTCATTTCCGATTTTCTTTTAATTTAAGAAACTGAAGATTGTAATTACTGAGCTCCGTCAGGAGAATGTCAGCATCGTGGAGTGTGACAGATTTCTGAAGGAAGGCCTAGTTTGCTCTAATCTTCTTTAGCGGATTTTCAGGCGGTCGCAGTATTTAGGACCATAATGATGCTTATTAATAAATAATGATTAGCGTTCCTAACAAGCAGATCGTACAACGTGGCCTTGTTTTTATATATACAATGCTTCTTTCATGATTGATGACACTATGGTGTGGAGGAAGATGGTGTCATTGAAGGTTGGATATCGAGTGTGTAGCCGCCATGGTCTTCCACTCTTCTTACCAGCCTTCAGCTCACTCCCTAAACTCTCCACCCTTTTTAACTGTTCCATCATCATCATGCTGTTCCTTATCTGTTTCACATTGTATGGAGAGATATTGTCAAGAAAAGTGCCGAAAATGGTAATTTCGAAGGAACGTCCTGGCAGGGATGTAACCTAGATATTTCCCATTAAAGGGAACTTGTCACCCCCAAAATCGATGGTGAGGTAAGCTCACCGTCATCAGGGGCTTATCTACAGCATTCTGTAATGCTGTAGATAAGCCCCCGATGTTACCTGAAAGAGGAGAAAAAGACGTTAGATTATACTCACCCAGGGGCGGTCCGGTCAAATGGGTGTCTCAGGTCCGCTCCGGCGCCTCCTATCTTCATTCCATAACGTCCTCTTCTGGTCTTCACGCCGCGGCTCCGGCGCAGGCGTACTTTGTCTGCCCTGTTGAGGGCAGAGCAAAGTACTGCAGTGCGCAGGCGCCGGGAAAGGTCAGAGAGGCCCGGCGCCTGCGCACTACTGTACTTTGCTCTGCCCTCAACAGGGCAAATAAAGTACACCTGCGCCGGAGCCTCGGCGTGAAGACCAGAAGAGGACGTCATGGAATGAAGATAGGAGGCGCCGGAGCAGACCTGAGACACCCATCGGAGCGGAACTGAGACACCCATCGGAGCAGGACCGCCCCTGGGTGAGTATAATATAACCTCTTTTTCTCCTCTTTCAGGTTACATCGGGGGCTTATCTACAGCATTTCAGAATGCTGTAGATAAGCCCCTGATGACGGTGAGCTTACTTCACCATCAATTTTGGGGGTGACAGGTTCCCTTTAAAATCAGTTGCGCTCACAGTCTGAAAAAAAGAACAAACAGAACATAGTTAGACACAAGATTTGTTTCTATGTAAACCATTGCTAACCATGTTTTTTTCTAATTGCAGTCAATCTGCTCTAATATGGCAGTAAAAGATACTCAATTGCGCATTTTGGTTCTACATTGAGAAATTGATTGAAGTTCTTCATCAGCACTAACATAATACTATCTCTTCTGAATAGTATTAAAATTAATATTATTTGAACTCCTTTTAGTATTATAAGAACATACGTCCTTTAATAATACCACAATATAACTACTATAATACTGCTCCTATATGCAAGAATATAACTGCTATAATACTGCTCCCTATGTACAAGAATATAACTACTATAATACTGCCCCCTATGTACAAGAATATAACTACTATAATACTGATCCTATGTATAAGAATATAACTACTATAATACTGTCCCCTATGTACAAGAATATAACTACTATAATACTGTCCCCTATGTACAAGAATATAACTACTATGATACTGATTCCTTTGTACAAGAATATAACTACTATAATACTGCTCCTTTGTATAAGAATATAACTACTATAATACTGCCCCTATGTGCAAGAATATAACTTCTATACTGCTCCTATGTACAAGAATATAGCTACTATAATACTGCTCCTATGTACAAGAATATAACTACTATAATGCTGCCCCTATGTACAAGAATATAACTACTATAATACTGCTCCTATGTACAAGAATATAACTACTATAATACTGTCCCGTATGTACAAGAATATAACTACTATAATACTGCTCCTATGTACAAGAATATAACTACTATAATACTGTCCCCTATGTACAAGAATATAACTACTATAATACTGATCCCTTTGTACAAGAATATAACTACTATAATACTGTCCCCTATGTACAAGAATATAACTACTATAATACTGCCCCTATGTACAAGAATATAACTACTATAATACTGCCTCCTATGTACAAGAATATAACCACTATAATACTGCTCCTATGTACAAGAATATAACTACTATAATACTGTCCCCTATGTACAAGTATATAACTACTATAATACTGCTCCTATGTACAAGAATATAACTACTATAATACTGATCCTATGTATAAGAATATAACTACTATAATACTGTCCCCTATGTACAAGAATATAACTACTATAATACTGTCCCCTATGTTCAAGAATATAACTACTATGATACTGATTCCTTTGTACAAGAATATAACTACTATAATACTGCTCCTTTGTATAAGAATATAACTACTATAATACTGCCCCTATGTGCAAGAATATAACTTCTATACTGCTCCTATGTACAAGAATATAGCTACTATAATACTGCTCCTATGTACAAGAATATAACTACTATAATGCTGCCCCTATGTACAAGAATATAACTACTATAATACTGCTCCTATGTACAAGAATATAACTACTATAATACTGTCCCGTATGTACAAGAATATAACTACTATAATACTGCTCCTATGTACAAGAATATAACTACTATAATACTGTCCCCTATGTACAAGAATATAACTACTATAATACTGATCCCTTTGTACAAGAATATAACTACTATAATACTGTCCCCTATGTACAAGAATATAACTACTATAATACTGCCCCTATGTACAAGAATATAACTACTATAATACTGCCTCCTATGTACAAGAATATAACCACTATAATACTGCCCCTATGTACAAGAATATAACTACTATAATACTGCTCCTATGTACAAGAATATAACTACTATAATACTGTCCCCTATGTACAAGAATATAACTACTATAATACTGATCCTATGTATAAGAATATAACTACTATAATACTGTCCCCTATGTACAAGAATATAACTACTATAATACTGTCCCCTATGTACAAGAATATAACTACTATGATACTGATTCCTTTGTACAAGAATATAACTACTATAATACTGCTCCTTTGTATAAGAATATAACTACTATAATACTGCCCCTATGTGCAAGAATATAACTTCTATACTGCTCCTATGTACAAGAATATAGCTACTATAATACTGCTCCTATGTACAAGAATATAACTACTATAATGCTGCCCCTATGTACAAGAATATAACTACTATAATACTGCTCCTATGTACAAGAATATAACTACTATAATACTGTCCCGTATGTACAAGAATATAACTACTATAATACTGCTCCTATGTACAAGAATATAACTACTATAATACTGTCCCCTATGTACAAGAATATAACTACTATAATACTGATCCCTTTGTACAAGAATATAACTACTATAATACTGTCCCCTATGTACAAGAATATAACTACTATAATACTGCCCCTATGTACAAGAATATAACTACTATAATACTGCCTCCTATGTACAAGAATATAACCACTATAATACTGCCCCTATGTACAAGAATATAACTACTATAATACTGCTCCTATGTACAAGAATATAACTACTATAATACTGTCCCCTATGTACAAGTATATAACTACTATAATACTGCTCCTATGTACAAGAATATAACTACTATAATACTGCCCCTATGTACAAGAATATAACTACTATAATACTGCTCCTATGTACAAGAATATAACTACTATAATACTGCTCCTATGTACAAGAATATAACTACTATAATACTGCCCCTATGTTCAAGAATATAACTACTATAATACTGCCCCTATGTTCAAGAATATAATTAGTATAATACTGCCCATATGTACATGAATGTAACTACTATAATACTGCTCCTATGTACAAGAATATAACTACTATAATACTGCTCCTATGTACAGGAATATAACTACTATAATTTGTAAGAATATAACTACATTATTGTAAATATACTATATTTTCTATTTGAGCATGGATTTTTAAATATATTTACATTTGTAAGTCTTGTGCCGTGTTCCCTTCCTCCCCTATAGTAATGCTGCATTAGTTTTTACTTTTCCTGTGTACATCAGACGTATGTAAGACATGATGTTTCCAGTAAAGAATTCATTGACTGCAATGCAGTATCTCATTTGCAATTTCTCCCTTGTGGCACAACACAGCATTCCCAATATACGGCGCTTGAAAGCCTTCCTCCAGTTAACATTAAATCAAGACGAAGAGTTTGTGGGAAGGTGCAGGGACGGGGCAGGTGTTCAGGGAAGGGATTCAGCATTTATTCAATTTCTGTAAGTTTTAAAGAGACACAATAAGCCGTTCCTGGATATTACATACTAGATGGTGGCCCGATTCTAACGCATCGGGTATTCTAGAATATTTAAATCCCGCGCCAATATCACTGATTTTCTTCGCAGCCGGCCGGCCGTGACCAATCAGTGAAGTGGGGTTTAAATCCCGCGCCAATTCGCGGCCGGACTGCGCTTGTCGCTGATTGGTCGCGGGCAGCTAGCGCAACCAGTCAGTGACGCGGGATTTCCATTACAGACAAACAGACAGACTTAGACGATTATATAGTAGATTTGTTGCCAGATCCAATCTATGCTAAGCTGCCAGCCAGTTCCCTGATCTGTGCTTATCCCCCCAAAAAAAGAGACGGTTAGGGGATTCATAGGCATGAAGTTCCCAAAAATCCCTAGCATTTCTTTAGACATCATAGAAATCAGTTCAGGAATATTAAAGGTTTGCCCACATTGGCCATGCCCATTGTGCACTGAGCACCTCATTAGCATATTTCTGCACAGTACAATTTCTGCCAAGCACAGCAACAGATTTGGAGATTGAAGGTATAGTTTTAATTAGCGATTTGTCATGTAATGTGCTGTGCTTGGTGTGAACAGTCACTTTGTACTGACAGTCTCTCAGAGGTTTAAAGTGAACCTGTCACCTGAATTTGGCGGGACTGATTTTCGGTCATATGGGTGGAGTTTTCAGGTGTTTGATTCACCCTTTCCTTACCCGCTGGCTGCATGCTGGCCTTGCGCAAGCGTGTACTACGGAGGACAGAGAATGAACTTCAATCCAATATTGTGGCCAGCATGCAGCCAGCGGGTAAGGAAACGGTGAAATCAACAAACACCCCAAAACTCCGCCCATATGACCCAAAACCGGTCCCGCCAAATTCAGGTGACAGGTTCCCTTTAAGGAAGGTTTCCCCGGGTGGAAATATGCAACCCTCTTATGACTCCCCATGCAAGTGGGTGATTATTTGACTGCACAATTGAAATTTGCATGGTTGCACAGAACATTGGGACTGACTTCCCAGCTCCTGTCCTCCCCAGCCCGTTCCTTTTGTCCAGGGGTAGTCAGACATGTTGGGGTGGTTTTCAGGCCTCCCACACCTGACAAAGGTGCCGCGGGGATTAAGGCACTACAGAGGATCACCAAGAGGTATAGATACAGTCAGGCTGCAGACAGTGAGTGAGCTAATTCAATTATCAGCCTTTTGGAAGGTAATTGAGACTCTAGACAATATGTGGAATACACGGAATGATACAGGGCAACAAGAGAACACTATGAAAATCCGTAAAATATAAATATACACAAGATGATACCCACATAACATATCACACCATCACAGGGAGTTTTCCCAGCAGGGATACAAACACTGTCACGATTTCCCTCAAGTGGGCAGTCACTTAAGTGACCACAGGTATGAGTTTTGTAGTTGCGGTCACATGCCAACTAGACTCTTCTATATTACAAATCTGGTTGGCACATGACCACAACCATGCAAATCACATTCTTGTGTTAGTGTACCTGCCCATTTCAAGAATTGTGACAATGTGTGGAAAATGCACGGGAATCATGACAGTGTATGGAAAATGCAGGGGAATCGTGACAGTGTGTGGAAAATGCAGGGGAATCATGACAGTGCGGAAAATATAAGTCAATCATAACAGTCTGTGGAAAATGCAGAGGAATCTTGACAGTGTGCGAAAAATGCAGAGGAATTGTTAGTGTGTGGAAAATGCAGGGGAATCGTGACTGCGTGAAAAATGCAGGGAAATTGTGACAGCGTGCAGAAAATGTAGAGGAATCATGAGTGCGTGGAAAATGCAGGAGGATCGTTACCGTGTGCAGAAATGCAGGGGAATCGTGACAGTGTGTGGAAAATGCACAGGAATCGTGACAGTGTGCGGAAAATGCAGCGGAATTGTGACTGCTCGGAAAATGCAGGAGGATCGTTACAGTGTGCAGAAATGCAGGGGAATCGTGACTGTGTGTGCATCACACACTGCCACAGATCTGCAATCTACAGTATAATCACTTAGTCACTGCAACCTTTTTTTCTCAGCCCAGAAAACCCCTTTAACATTTAAGCCACCATAGTAGTAGTTATTCAGTTGCCATATGACCCTAAAATAATCAGCATTGCCCAGTACAGTATGTGTGAGCTTCCCTACTTGGCTCAAATACTGCGCAGATTACATGTCTGACTTTGTCTGTGGTCATACAAGTAGACGATGAGGTGCAAAATGTGGGGTCCAGTAATAATGTTGGAGGCTCTTCTGCCGTTATCTCCGCCAGAACCTGTGGTTAGGATTGGTTAGATATTACTCCTAATTTATGATAAATTATTGTTCTTCATATACAGTATTCGTGTGGCTGAGATTTAAAGGGACAGTGAGCGCGAGTCCAAGGTAGAACCACTTTATTTCGGTCCATGTTAATATTCCTATTGATTTGATTAATGTGATTGTACGCTTCCAGGTTTCGGAGAGCCAGTGTGGTTCATAGAGCAGCCTGCAAATCTGTCCTGTACGCCCCCTGTCATTACTTAACGAGTCTTATGCTGACCTTGCCGGCTGTGATTTATTTTTAGTCTGTTCTTTCCCCATGGTCCAGACAATAAGAGTTTGTGAGGTTGGAATGTAGGGAGCTGAGCCGGAGGGGGAAGCGGAGTGTGTCTGGCAGGGGAATCCCACCCTCTGTCCAAGCCTTATGTAACATGACAATGCTGGGAACATGTACACCGATGGTGGGGCGTATACTGCCGGAACAGCAGGAACAAATACGCCAAATACAAGGGCTTCCTATTAATACTGGAGTATCTTTTCTTGGAGTTTTGGTTGGTCGTGCCTCTGGTGCCACTCCTGGAAATGTTTAAAGACACATTAGACCATATGGCTGGATTAAGATCTTGGCGGGAACATTCGAAAGTGCAATGCATAGAGACCCCTGATTCTTCCCCTGCAGATAATGTCGGGGCAGAGAACGATCTGATTTCGGAATGCCGATCAGGTTTGCCGCCACCAGAAGAGTCCACCAAAGGCTCTTTCCTAGAGAAGACAAGGGCCAAACCCTCCTGTGTATGGAGGTGTAGAGAGTAGGAGTCGGCCAACAGCTATCTGTTGTGTATTGGGGGCTTTGCTGATACCATGCACCAATCAGTTAGATTTGTTAATATGGTTTAGACGTTTTGGCTCCCTTTGGTAATGTCACTATCTGTATTGTGGCTTGTTATATACCAGGGATGAGATATTTTGACACCGGTGCCAAACATTTTGGATTGCGTTCTATTAATATGTATTGCTGAAGATCAGTTTCTGCAATGTTCTGATCATAATGAAAAATTAGATCTTCAGGAAGATTTTTTTCTTGTTTTGGCTTCCCTCATGTCAAGATAGGGCTTAGAAAATTCTATTCACAGAAATCTCCTTTTTGTTTCTTTGTAAAGTCATGTAATGATACAGAAACCCTTCCCCAGCAGTTCTGATTCCCATCCTGAACATCCAATTATCAATGGATACCTATAATAGACCTTGTCATAGAGAAACATAGCTTGTGGTCTCTGACAACATTGGGGTCCACGTAGAGCTTTACAACTGTCCTGAGTGTGGGCCCTCCTCTTTAGATGTTCCTTTGCTATTTTGAGGGTGTCTTTGTGTCTTACATGTCCTCCAGTTACACTCTCCTAACTTTTGTGTCCCTCCCAGTTAAGAGATTCCATAGATGTTTTGTAACTCCTTATTTCCCTTCCTCTATAGAACAACATGCATTCTGAGCTAAAACATAGGGACATGTTTCTAGGGAAGTCAGGACTGATAACATTTGGACAAACTGTCTATAGGTCAACCATGAAGGGCCATCCCTTACCTATCACTTGCTCAAAAATTTTGAGATAAGGCTCCACCATACTCTCATCCCATTTGAACGGAGATGTTGTCTAAACCCACATGCTCAGGGCACTATCTCGCTCTACTATACCTATCTAAACAATACCATCTACACCTCTCACTGAAAGTCTGATATTGGCTCCACACTCATGTAGACTGGATTCAAATTTGGTCCTCTACCACAAGTGGCCTCCTCAATACCTCGATGCTAGAGACCATTTATGATGAGATGGTGCCTGTCTCCATCCTGAATAACCAAAGCTATTCCTAACTATTCATCTCAATGTTTGTGAGATTGCCAATCTCTAGGAGATATGTACCATATATGGTGGCTTTGCCCGAAAGCACGTAGACTTTCGATTAGAGTGTATGTCCTCATTTTCTCAGTTACAGGCCATTATTTGAAGAAAAACCCTTGGGAGACGATATTAAACAAACGCATCCACAATTTTCCCAAATATTCCGGTACTCTTATTTCTTTCATATTTTTTGCTGCCAAACAATCACCTCAGCCTGGCAAAACCGGGGCTTGGTTTCTCCAAAGTAAAAGCACGGATCTCTTGGTATATGATTAACGAGAAACTTTCAGCTATATTATCTGATACTATTGCATTATTTATCTTTTGAAAACGTAATAAAAATTACAAGCTAAAAAAAATTACCGGTAAGTGTCTTGTGAAAATCCTTTTGCGCACCTGATTTTGCCACTTTTTTCCATTTTGCTCTACGATAATCCATTGCAGAGATATTCATTTTTTTTTTAAATATGTGAAATCTTTGCCTGCTTTCCAACTGAGCGTTTCTTCACAGTCTTCTCTGTTAGCGTTTTTTTCACTCCTTCTCAGCTACTAATCACACCTCCGTAGCTGATCTTGTACTCTCAGATGCTGCCGAGCAGTGATTGGCAGCATCTAGGAGTGAGGGATAAAAGCGCACACCACCAGAGAAGACACTGAAGAAATGCACAGATCAACTCTAAGCAGAGATTTCACATACAGTTCTCAAAAAGTAACAAACGTGAATATCTGTGCTTTAGGCCGGTTTCACACGTCAGAGGCTCCGGTACGTGAGGTGACAGTTTCCTCACGTACCGGAGACACTGACTCACGTAGACACATTGAAATCAATGTGTCTCTGCACATGTCAGCGTGTTTTCACGGACCATGTGTCCGTGTGCAAAACACGGAGACATGTCAGTGTTCGTGGGAGCGCACGGATTACACGGACCCATTAAAGTCAATGGGTCCGTGTAAAACACGTACCGCACACGGACGCTGTCCGTGTGCAGTCCGTGTGCCGTGCAGGAAACAGCGATACAGTAAGCGCTGTCCCCCCCACGTGGTGCTGAAGCCGCCATTCATATCTTCTCTCCAGCAGCGTTCGCTGGCTAGAAGATATGAAAAATCCTTTTTTTTCTTCCGTGTTTAAAATAAAGATCCCTGTCCCCACCCCCCTCCCACCCCCTGTGCGCCCCCGCTGTTAATAAAATACTCACCCGGCTCCCTCGCAGCGTCCTGTCCTCGCCGCACCTTCTCCTGTATGAGCGGTCACATGGTGCCGCCGATTACAGTCATGAATATGCGGCTCCACCTCCCATAGGGGTGGAGCCGCATATTCATGACTGTAATGGGCGGCACCACGCGACCGCTCATACAGGAGAAGGAGCGGCGTGGAGAGGACGCTTTGAAGGAGCCGGGTGAGTATTTTAGTAACAGCGGGGGGGCGGGGGGGGACACACACAGAGGGTGGGAGGGGGGTGGGGACAGGGATCTTTATTTTAAACACGGAAGAAAAAAAAAAAGGATTTTTCATATCTTCTCTCCAGCGAATGCTGCTGGAAAGAAGATATGAATGGCGGCTTCAGCACCAGATGCAGGGGACAGCGCTTACTTGTAGCGCTGTCTCCTGCACGGTCCGTGCGGTACCCACTTGGCACACGGGCGGCACACGGCTACCGCACGTGTGCCACACTGATGTTCACAGTAAGCACACGGACACGGATAATTCCGGTACCGATTTTTCCGGTACTGGAATTATCTGGACGTGTGAGACTGGCCTTATGGTGACCCAGCACAAAAAGGAAAAAAGCGGCAGAATCAGGGAAGCTCGATGATTTTTTTTTTTGAAATTTTTTTTTAGCACGTTATAGGTTCTCTTTAATAAGGATAGATATATTTTCAGGAGACCTTCATACTCTGTATACATTATTAATATTTTATGTGGCTTACAGTGCAAATGTCTGTAACTGCTGTACTCTCCGCTGTTGATTTTAGGTCGCTTTTTACCGTCTTGAAATTGAAAACTCACCTTTTCCAGTTTTAATTACGGTACTTTTGAAGACTTGTCCTCAGATAATAATAATAATAATAATTTTAATTTTTATATAGCGCTAAGTCTGAATTCTCATCTGGAAAAATTTTCTTCTGTAAGTTTTATTTTAAAAACCTTTGTTATGTATTTTTGTGAAATGTATCTTCTTTTCTTCCATGAAAGATGTCTTCATGTGATCTGACCTTCAAAATAATTATCAAGCAGAAGAAAATTGTAGGTGATGCTCATGTATCAGACACTTTACGAGAAAAATTGTGCAAATTTGCAGCCTTTTCACACTGCGTTCCCAGTCTCTGTTTGGACTGTTTTCCTATCGCCACGACAGCACCCACAACGAGAGAGGGGATCCGCCCACCTTCCGGACAGGAACCTACAGGTTAAAAAGGGGCGGTCCCCCTCGCCCTCCAGTTTGGGTTCCTGTCCGGATGGCGGGAGCCTACAGGTTTCGTTCATCTTACCCGGGTCCGCCAAGCCTCTGTGCGGTGTCCCGGGAGAACGGCAGAGTCGGGGGCCCGGAAGCAGCGTCGGGGGAAGTCCTGTGTCCAGCTTCCCCCCTCGTCTGGCAAGGAGCGGTGACGTTCCCGGGGGAAGGCGCGCCGCCCTGGGTCGTTCACACGCGCGCGACGCTGCAGGAGCAGGTCGGCGCTTATGACCCGGAAGTAGAGGTAACAACTTCCGGAGGTGACCGGGAGGAGGAGCGCGGGACTTTTGAAAGGAAGCAGCGTGAGTGTGTGTGCGGCAACATGTCTTCGGCAGGAGACGCCGAACACCGACAGATAGGAGAGCACAGGTCTCATAGCGGTGAACGTGGGCAGCAGGACCCTGGCATCCCGACGTCACGTCGCACCTCACCCCCTCAAAAACCGGTACTCTATATTTTGTCAGCAGTGGTGACTGTAATATGTAAGCCATTGCCTGATACAGCTGTTTTTTCTATACTATGCTTTGTTGTAGGGGAAAAAGGTCTCCAAATCTAAGCATAAGCAGTGTGCTTTATGCACAGAGCCTCTACCTGACACCTATGTAAAGAGATTATGCCAAACATGCATATGCCGTACGCTAGAAGAAGAGGCCCCTCTCCGGGTATCGGATTTGAGGGAGGTAATTAGGGAAGAAATAAAATCATCCCTTAAAACCAGACGGCATGAAAAAAGCAGTGTGGAGTTGGTGTCCGATTCCAGCCCTTCGGTACAAGAGGGCGAATGCTCGGAAAGTTCTTCGGCATCCTCTTCAGATGAGGAGGGAAGGCCTTGCTTTTCCACAGATGGTATGGAGACCTTAATTAAGGCAGTCCGTGCAACTATGGGGGTTGCAGAGAGTAAAGAACCGAAAACAACCCAGGAGATCATGTTCGCAGGGCTGAGCCAGAGAAGTCGGAAAGCTTTCCCAGTGGTGGATTCAGTTAAAGATCTGGTCAGACGGGAGTGGGACAAGCTGGATAAGGGGTTTTTACCTTCAGCCGCAAAAAGAAGGTACCCCTTTGAGGATGACACTTTATCCCAGTGGATGAAGGTTCCGAAAATAGATGCGGCAGTAGCCTCTACTTCGAAAACAGCCTCGCTTCCGTTAGAAGATGTAGGGCTCCTCAAGGATCCTTCAGACAGAAAAGCTGACATGCTCCTTAAAAAACTATGGGAGTCATCATCTGGAGCCTTTAAGCCCGCTATCGCAGGCACCTGTACGGCTAGATCAATCATGGTCTGGGTGACTCAGCTGGAGGAACAGCTCAAAGCAAAGGTACCCAGGGATAAATTGTTGAATTCCCTGTCTCAGGTCAGAGAAGGAGCAGCTTATCTAGCAGATGCCTCGATTGATTCTCTGAAATTGGCCGCAAGATCGGCAGGTCTTTCGAATGCAGCCAGACGGGCACTATGGCTAAAGACCTGGAAGGGGGATGCTCAGGCTAAAGCTAAACTGTGCTCCATTCCATGCAGGGGTGAGTACCTATTCGGCCCGGTGCTGGATGACATCCTTGCAAAGGCAGAAGATAGGAAGAAGGGATTTCCTAAAACGTTTAATCCCACTTTTAGGAACGCCTTCCGAAGACGCATGCCCTTCAGAAGATTCCAGTCAGACCAGCAGGGATATAATCGCGACTGGGAAACATCGGATCAAGAAGAAAGGTGGATACTATAAGAACCCTTCATCTTTCTCAAGACGTAGGCGTAATTACAGATAAAACAGATCTACCAGTAGGGGGAAGACTAAAGTTCTTCTCAGATAAATGGAAAAAGATTACTTCTAGTGCCTGGATAATGGGGGTGGTTGAGTCAGGATTAAAATTAGAATTTTTGAGAACTCCCCCAGATCATTTTGTGATAACATCACTGGACACTCCGGCCCAACAACAGGCCTAAGAATTAGAGATTCAACAATTGCTTACAAAGCGAGTTATTGAAGAAGTACCAAAACATCAGGAGAAGACGGGCTTTTATTCTCCGCTATTCTTAATCTCTAAACCTGATGGGTCCTTTAGGACTATCATAAATTTACGTAAATTGAATAAATATCTTCAGTACCACGCTTTTAAGATGGAATCCATTAAATCAACAACTAAGCTTTTGTTTCCTAGGTGCTACATGTCGGTCTTGGATCTAAAAGATGCGTACTACCATCTTCCAGTTTACAGAAATCACCAGCAATTCCTCAGGATGGCAGTATGGGTAAACCATCAGATTAAACATTTCCAATTTTTGGCAATGCCCTTTGGCCTGTCCATGGCACCTAGAGTTTTTACTAAGGTTGTTTCGGAAGTAATGGCCCATATCAGGGAAAAGGAAACCCTTGTGGTGCCCTATCTAGACGATTTTTTGATAGTTGGAAATTCAATTGCTCAGTGTACGTCTAGGGTAAATGCCATAATATCATCCCTACAGAAACTTGGATGGATAATCAACTGGGAAAAGTCAAAACTGGAACCCAAAAGACGTCAAATGTTCCTAGGAGTTCTTCTAGACTCAGAAGATCAGTCATCCTTCCTACCAGAAGAGAAGAAGCAGAAGATCATTCAAAGGATCACGGCAGTAAGGAGAGTTACAAACTTAAGTTTAAGAGACGCAATGTCTCTACTAGGATCTTTGACTGCGTGTATATCGGCGGTGAGATGGGCTCAGGCTCATACCCGAATGCTTCAATACGAAGTTCTTCAAGCAGAAAAAGATCTTCACGGTGCTCTGAGCAGAAAGTTCAAATTATCACCCGCCACTCTTCACGATCTGAGATGGTGGCTCAATCTAGCACATTTGTCAAAAGGAGTTCTCTGGACCATCACTCCGGACATTATAGCTACAACAGATGCCAGTCCGTTCGGTTGGGGAGCCCATATGGGAGACATTCTAACCCAAGGGCGATGGTCGATTCAAGAGTCCCAGAATTCCTCAAATCTAAGAGAGCTTGCTGCAGTCAATCAGGCTCTTCTTTCCTTACTACCATCCCTGAGGAATATGCATGTACAGATACAAACAGACAATATGACTGTGGTAGCCTACATCAATCATCAGGGGGGGACAAGGTCTCGATCCCTGATGACCACTACAGCACAGATATTGTCTCTGGCCGAGAAACACTTACAATCCCTGTCGGCAGTTCATATAAAAGGGGAACTCAATATAGAGGCGGACTATCTCAGTCGCCATTCCCTTCGTCAGGGAGAGTGGTCCCTAAACCAACAGATATTTGATCAGATAGTCAATCTGTGGGGGTTGCCGATAATAGATCTATTTGCTACGAGGAAGAACAGGAAGGTCAGAAGGTTCGCATCTTTACACATAGCAGACCAACCATTTATAGTGGATTCCCTTCGTGTCCGTTGGGACTTCCAGCTGGCATATGCCTTTCCCCCAATATGTCTGATTCCGATAGTTCTCAGGAAGATCAGGGAGGAAAGAGCCAGTGTGATCTTAATCGCCCCCTTCTGGCCCAGGAGGCCTTGGTTCTCTCTCCTCAGGACAATGTCTGTGACCGATCCCTGGGTGTTGCCAGTGGTTCCGGAACTCCTTTCTCAAGGTCCATTTCGTCATCCAAATTTGGAGACTCTTCCCTTAACGGCTTGGAACTTGAGAGGGAGCTTCTGAAGGAGAGGGGGTTCTCTAATGCTTTAATAACCACCTTATTGAAAAGTAGGAAGGAGGTCACTACAAAAATCTACACAAAAATTTGGAAAAAATCCCTGATGTTTTATCAGCAACCATTAGGAGATAAGGCTCCGATTTCAGCTATTTTAGAATTCCTTCAGAAGGGCTGGGAATTGGGTTTAGCAGTCAACACTTTGAGTCCATGTTTCAGCCTTGGGGGCTCTATATAACAGTGATATAGCTGGTAATAGATGGTTTGCTAGATTTATTAAGGCATGTCAGCATTCTAACCCAATCCATATTGTAAGAATACCCCCTTAGGATTTAAATTTGGTGCTTGAGGCATTGACTGAACCTCCTTTCGAGCCATTAGACTCTATTTCGATGAAAAATTTAACCTTAAAAACAGCTCTGCTTTTAGCATTAACGTCTGCCAGGAGGGTCAGTGATATACATGCGTTATCAGTAGATCCTCCCTATCTAATAATTCTCCAGGATAAGATTGTCTTAAAACCTGATCCTGCATACTTGCCAAAAGTAGCAACTAAATTTCATAGAAGTCAGGAGATTTATTTACCATCTTTCTATGAAAATCCAGGGTCAGAAGAGGAGAAAAAATATCATACCCTAGATGTAAAAAGGGCGATATTAGAATACTTGGATAGGACTCAAAGCTGGAGGCAGAGTAGGGCTCTGTTTGTTTCTTTCCAGAATCAGAGAAAGGGTTCTGGTGTCACGAAGAACTCTATCGCTAGATGGATTAGAGAAGCGATATGTCTTGTCTACTCTGCCAGGGGAGTAACACCACCAGAAGGCATCAGGGCGCACTCCACTCGGGCTATGGCATCATCCTGGGCGGAGAAGGCAGATGTCCCCATTGAAATGATATGTAAGGCGGCAACTTGGTCATCACCTTCCACCTTTTATAAGCACTATCGCCTTGATCTATCTGCCAATTCCAGCTTACAGTTTGGCCGTTTAGTACTTAGTGCTGTGGTCCCTCCCAGTTAAATAGTCTTTGAAAGTCTCTCGTTGTGGGTGCTGTCGTGGAGATAGGAAAACCGGTTTTTACGTACCGGTAATAGGATTTTACAGAGTCCACGACAGCACCCATACATTCCCCCCCGTATTTAGTTACTTATTCCTGCACTGTGTTGGAAGGTGTGCCTTAGAGATCACTCTATAGAGGTGGTGGTATTTAGTAGTGTTTAAGATAATATTGTCATGTACTGATTCATTGGCGGTATCCCTTGTACTCTGGAACACAAACTGGAGGGCGAGGGGGACCGCCCCTTTTTAACCTGTAGGTTCCTGTCCGGAAGGTGGGCGGATCCCCTCTCTCGTTGTGGGTGCTGTCGTGGACTCTGTAAAATCCTATTACCGGTACGTAAAAACCGGTTTTTGCCAGAAAAGGTCCAAGGGCGTGTGTCAAAAGTATCCATGAAGTCCCAACCATCCAGTTGGGCTGGTATATGTCAGTATGCTCTGTTCTTTCATAGTTTGCTGCACATTCGTTACAGTGGTTTCTAACAAAAATCTACTATATAATTGTCACTTCCGTCTGTCTGTCTGCCTGTCTGTCTGTCCCGGAAATCCAGCGTCTCTGATTGGTCGCAGCCGCCAGGCCGCGACCAATCAGCGACGGGCACAGTCCGGCGGCAAAATAGCCGCTTCTTCCTCCCCGCAGTCAGTGCCCGCTCTATACTCCCCTCCAGTCAGCGCTCACACAGGATTAATGGCAGCGTTAACGGACCGCGTTATGCCGCGGTGTAACGCACTCCGTTAACGCTGCTATTAACCCTGTGTGACCAACTTTTTACTATTGATGCTGCCTATGCAGCATCAATAGTAAAAAGATCTAATGTTAAAAATAATAATAAAAAAATATAAAATATTTATATACTCACCCTCCGTCTGCCCCTCGGATCCAGAACAGGCCTGTCCCGCTCCTCGAGACGCCCCGGTGACCACTTCATGCATTGAGATCATTGAGATCATCTCGCGAGACCGCAATGCATGGAGCGGTCACCGGGGCGTCGCGAGGAGCGGGAAAGGATTGCTCTGGATCCGAGGGGCTGACGGAAGGTGAGTATATCACTATTTTTTATTTTAATTCTTTTTTAACAGGGATATGATGCCCACATTGCTATGTTATATATTGCGTATGTGGGCTGTTATATACTATGTGAGCTGTGTTATATGCTACGTGGGCTGTTATAAACTTCGTGGCTGTGTTATATGCTATGTGGGCTGTTATACACTCCGTGGGCTGTGCTATATACTCCATGGGCTGTGTTATATACTACGTGGCTGTGCTATATACTCCGTGGGCTGTGCTATATACTACGTGGCTGTGCTATATACTAATAATACTACTACTAATAATAATATACTACGTGACTGTGCAATATACTACGTAGCTGTGCTATGTACTACGTGGCTGTGCTATTTACTACGTGGGCTGTTATATACTATGTGGCCGGCCACGAACAATCAGCGACAGGCGCAGTCCGGCCACGAATTGGCGCAGGATTTGGACCACGCTTCGCTAATTGGTCGCGATTGGCCGAATCCTGTGTATTCAATGTATTATTCTAAAATCTTCATAAATAAACTATATACATATTCTAGAATACCCGATGCGTTAGAATCGGGCTACCATCTAGTAATAAATAATTGTAGTATGCTGTTCAGTATATTGCCATGACCAAGAGTTTTGAGACTGGCACAAATCTTGGTCTTCACAAAGTTTGTGTAGGCTCTATGGTTCTAGATCTTTTAGTCAGATGCCTCTGTGGTTACCGCAGGACAATACATGAAGTTTATGTAAAGACTCAATATTTATAGCGTTGCCCCTTATTTTTCAAGACTTCTACCCTTCTCTCTGGCAGCTGGGTATCATCTTCTGGGCCAAATCCTGACTGATGACCATTGACCTCCCATTCTTGTCTAATCTGCAACTGGAGTTTATCACAATTTCTGTATTTTTGTTTGTCCACCCGCTTTTTCAGGATTGACCACAGGATCTCTACTGGGAAGTTTCTTGGCCATGAACCCAAAATTTCAATGTTTTATTCACCAAGCCACTTAGTTATCACTTTTTTCTTGCGACATGGTCTCCACCATGCTGGAAAAAGCATTGTCCATCACAAATTGCTCCTAGATTATCGGGAGGAGTTGCTCTTGGACGATGTTTACATGGCATTCATTATTCCTGGCAGCATTCTTAAGCAAAGTTGTGAGTGAGCCCCCTCCACTGGATGAAAAGAGACCCCACACATGAAGGCTCTCAGGATGCTTTACTGTTGGCATGACTCAGGATTCATGGTAGTGCTCAATCTTACTTCGAGATGTCCCAAATAGTCTGAAGGGGGCTTCAACTTAGTCAATCCATTTAAGATTAGAAATGGGCTCATTCAGACATTAGTGACTTTCTTGGACGAGAAAGCTTCATCAAGCTTCAAATTCATCAGAGTTTGGTCTCAGTTTTTCTTGGGTGAGAAACAAAAAAAAAAGTTTATTCTTCCCTATCTCGAAGTCTGAGATCAATGGGCAGCACATGGATGGCATCCGCATGCCGTCCCATTTTTCGTGGACCCATATACTTCTTGCATCGATTGACTCTCGGATCAAAATAAGACATTCTTCTGTGACTTAGAGTTGACCATTTGGTCTCCAAAACATCATGTGCATGTTAACAGGTACGAGTGCTATGCGAGAAAATCACAAGTAGCACTCATATGAGAAAAACTGACTTGTGAATGAGGCCTCTTAAAGATGCCGCCCCATTTTTCATGGACCCATATACTTCTTGAATTGCGGATTATGATTTGACTCTCGGATCAAGATAAGACGTTCTTCTGTGATTTTGAGTTGGCCATTTGGTCTCCAAAACATCATGTGCATGTTAACAGGTACGAGTGCTATGCGAGAAAATCACAAGTAGCACTCGTATGAGAAAAACTGACTTGTGAATGAGGCCTGTTAAAGATTAGGTAGTAATTTTTTTATGTGCTGCCATGGTCAGGCGTTCGATCTGATCCTCCATGGCAGCCAACATGCTGAACCAGGGCAACGTGGATCAAACTGCTCATCTCTACTGTCAGACGTTAATTTTATTGCACATATTAATTATCCTTGTTGTGTGGAACCATGGCATGGATCACATATACTGCTATTGGTATATACTGTACCTCAATGTGTCCCCAATTTTATTTAGAGGTGGACATGCATATCTCCATGTAGATTTACATGAAAAAAATTGCATGCCATGTTGCGGAGTTATTATCCTCTACAAGGGGAAATGGTGGCGCTTCATAGAGGCACCATGTAGCGTCACAAAGATTACCTGTGGCTCCATAATACGGTACATACAAGCTCTATACATATGGATACAGCGCCTGTGATCAATAATTTGTAATTATTAAACTATGTAATTAAATTATTATTAATTAAAGAATGACTTTCTGATTACTGGTGGGTGCAATGCTCGGCATACATCTCCCTATTCCTTCAATGTTAATAAGTGAGCCCTAATGAGCAGTGTATTCTTGTCGTCACAGTGCGGAATATCCCGACATCGCTCTAATTATCCTGTATGCAGAGAAATGCTGCAATCAGATTGCTATTTCTCAGCTGGTTTAAAAAAAAAAAAGAAAGAAAAAGATTAAGGAGAAAACCATCTGTTAAGTATTTTTGACGTGGAACAAAGTGAGCCATCAGTGAATTTCTGCCTTTCCCCTCCCCCGCCTTCATTTGCCTGCCTCTAAGCGGTGCCAAAATAATTAGTACTTTGACTTTTTCTAAAAAAAAAAAAAATTTAAAATATACAAAAAAAAAAGTCTGCAGGAAGCCAACAATAAAAAAAATACATTTTGAATCTCGGTTGTACAACGGAACGGAAAAATATAGCGAAATTATGAAATGAATGGAAAATGAGCAGAGCAATATTGTAAGTAAGGGTGGAATGTTACTAATAGGATTGAAGGGGTAATCTCATGATTACAACACCTTAAAGGATTTATTTCGGTTATAGAGAACCCAAGGCGAACAGTTTAGTTTGACTGGCGAAAATGCAGATTTTTTTTTTTGTACACCGCCCACTACAGGCAATATGTAGTATTACATGTGGCCCTTTATATAAATGCTCAAATCCAACAGCGCTCTGGTTCAAAGGGTGATCAGAATGGCAGCAGGTGGGGTGCAGGCATTAATGACATCCAAATACCCATGGGTATAGTAACTACACTTGGCGTCACCCTGATTTTCCCGACCCCTGAATCTGACATCCTTTATAGTTATGTAGTGATCGATTCCATTAATGCATATCACTGTGTAACAAGGGGAACTCCAGGAAATAATATTTCCAATGGTAGATGTAATGGTGACCAAATTGGTTGCCGCAAACTCCATGAATACAGTGTTCTGCGTATAAGTGGGCATGCTTCATTACTAAACGTAGGGGGCAGCAGAGAGCTGAATACTCCACTGTTGTCTTGTGCAGCCAATAAGATAATGCAGACTGCTGTTTTTAGCAGCCTGTATTGTGTCCGTAGACCTGCAAGGCACAGGCTGTCCTAAAACATCTGTGTATACTGGATGATCTCGGAAAAAGTTGTCTTTATACTTGCCACAACGTTGTGCGCCTTTTATAAACTCACTCAGACTGTAAGAAAAAAAAAAAGTGTATTGTGGAATTGCCAGGAAAGCATTTAAAAAAAAAAATTATATGGCAGGCAAAGAGCCGGACGATACATTCGTAGGACATTGTAAAATGCACCCATAGTTTATGTGAATGAACGTTTTGGCTCCTTTCTTCTCCACGTGAGGACTGTTTAGACGGATTATGCTGATATCATGAATTTGGAAAATCCTGTTACGGAAGGAGCTTGTAAAAGAAAGGAAAAAAAGTGGAAAATGAATAATTTGAAACATATGGGGAGTAGAGCTGAGCGCTGAACGCAAATCCTGGGGAAACAAAGACTTCTATGAGCCTGTGAAAACATACAGGGGCATTCTCAGGCCTGTCACTGCGGAGGAAGCCGAAATCTGAGTGTTATTGTGCTCAAGCATACAATATTACAGCTATATGTGCTAGTGAGAAAAATTAACTGGGTTGAAAGGCAAAACGAGCAATTGTAAATACACAGTGCTATATAATATGATGATTGCAATAGATTAAGGGTATGTGCACACGTCAAGTATTTGGTGCAGAAACGCGCTTTTTTTTCCCATTTTTTTAATGAGGTTTTTTTTTTTATATGGATTTTTGGTGCAGATTTTTCCCCATTCACTAGAATAAGTGAAACCTGCAGCAAAAATGCTGCAAGAATTGCCTTGCTGCAGATATAAATCTGCACCAAATCCGCAAGTCAAAAAAAGCAGCGTGTGCATGAGTCTTCAGAAATCTCATTCACTTTGCCGTCATCCAAAAATCCTTCACGTTTTGTGAAAAATCTGCGTAGAACCCCCCCCCCGACAAATCTGCAATGTGTGCATAGGCCCCGGTGGAGAAAAATGTTAATGGGGCTGCTTCTTTAACCCCTTCAACCTCGGGTTTTTCCGTTTTTGAGTTTCTGCTTTTTGCTCCCCTTCTTCCCAGAGCCATAGCTTTTTTTATTTTTTCTGTCAATATGGCCATGTGAGGGCTTGCTTTTTTTTTTTTTTGCGGGACAAGTTGTACTTTTGAAAGGAACCATTGGCTTTTCCATATAGTGTACTGGAAAACGGGAAAAAATTAAAAGCGGTGAAATTGCAAAAAAAAAAAGGGCCATCCCACAGTTGTTTTTTGCTTTGTATTTTTACCATGTCCACTAAATGCTAAAACTGACCTGCCAATATGATTCTCCAGGTCATCAAGAGTTTGCAGATGCCAAACATGTCTAGGTTCTTTTTTATTTAAGTGGTGAAAAAAAAAAATCCAAGTTTGTTAGAAAAAAAAAACAAAAAGAACCCAAGCAATTGCACCATTTTCCAATATCTGTAGTGTCTCCATTTTTGGTGATCTGGGGTTAGATGAGGGCTTATTTTTTGCGTGCCGAGCTGACTTTTTTATTACCATTTTTGATGCAGCTACCATCTTTTGATCGCCCGTTATTGCATTTTAATGCAATGTTGCAGCGACTAAAAAAACGGAATTCTGGCGTTTTGACTTTTTTTCCCTGTTACGCCGTTTAACGATCTGGTTAATTTTTTTTTATATTGATCGAGTGATTCTAAACGCGGCAATACCAAATATGTGTATATTTGACTTTTCTAAAAATTTTATTTTGAATGGGGTGAAAGGGGGATGATTTGAACTTTTTTTATTTTTTAAATATTTTTAAAAACATTTTATTTTTAGTTTTTGCATGCTTCAATAGTCTCCATGGGAGACTAGAAGCTGCGATCATCCGATCGCCTATGCTACACAGAACGCCAACCTATCCAGCTGTGACAACCACAGGGGTCTGCTGCAAACCTTAGGTTGTCATGCTAACCCATCGGTGATCCGTGGTCATGTGACACGGGCGCCGATGGGCAGGATTGAGAGGTATTGTGGTATTCTGTCACCTTGGTGTACGGTGTCGTTCTTCCAAGCTCCATTACTTAGCCTAACAGACAGACGCAGCACATGCGGGGATAGATTTATCCAAACAAATTTCTATAGCACAATGATGGGGGTTCTGCTCCAGTGTGACCGCTCAGCTCCACCACAAGAAGGTGCTCTGTCTGTCTGTCTCTGTCTACCTAAAATACATAAAAAATACATGCTGTGCAATAAATATGTGCACAGATAGTATCGATCACTACACAAATAGTAACAGACATACCAGATCCCATCAATATAGAGCCATTGCATTCCTTGTCCCCCACTCATCAACCCAGGAATGCGACCAGAAAAGAAAGAAAAAGCAAAATACCAATAAGGTTTAGAGACCAGATTGCCAGGAGTGCGCTAAAATCCACAGGATCAAAAACATTCCCTCTTTAAAAAGGGGCTTTGGACCGGGGTTTTCACCTCTTATTGGTAAGGGCAGGACACTGGTTGGCTGAATGAGCGCCTTGAAGAGGTTTTATTATTCTTTGAAAAAGTACCAAAGAATGGTACTCAAGGAAAATATCAAAATCGGCTAGCACTCACTCTCCCAGGATCTCGCATTGAAACTCCACTGCTGCTCCTGCATGTGTTTTGGCTGCAGCAGTAGCGTCATGTTAAAAGCATGCGTCACCGCTGCAGCCAATCACTGAGCTCAGTGGATCTAGCAATATAGATGGCATAGCAGCTAAGCTTTGTCATTGGCTGCAACCAAAACACAGCAATGCAGAAATGGTGAGTTTTGTCTGATTTTGTTAGTCTACATTAGTAGTATTCTATCATGATGACTGTTTAACCCCTTCACCCCGAAGCCTGTTTTCACCTTCCTGACCGGGCCAATTTTTACAATTCTGACCACTGTCCCTTTATGAGGTCATAACTCTGGAACACTTCAACGAATCCTTGTGATTCTGACATTGTTTTCTCGTGACATATTGTATTTCATGGTAGTGGTAAAATTTCTTCGATATGACTTTTAATTTTCATGCCCTTAAATCAGAGAGTTATATTGCACAAAATAGTAAATAACATTTCCCACATGTCTACTTTACATCAGCACAATTTTTGAACCATTATTTTTTTGTTGTTGTTAGGAAGTTATAAGGGTTAAAAGTTGACCAGCGATTTCTCATTTTTACAACAAAACTTTCTAAACAATTTAGGGACTACGTTACATTTGATGTGACTTTGAGGGGTCTATATGACAGAAAATACCCAAAAGTGACACCATTCTAAAGACTGCACCCCTCAAGGTGCTCAAAAACCACATTCGAGAAGTTTATTGACCATTCAGGTGTTTCACAGGAATTTTTGGAACGTGGAAGGAAAAAATAAACATTTACCTTGCTTTAAAACATTTTTCCTTTTAGACCTCCCGTATTTTTCTGACTCTAAGACTCCCTTTTTTCCTCCAAAAATGTGGAGGAGCGTCTTATAGTCTGGATGTACTGGCTGTGGTGGAGAGATGGGGGAGCAGCATCGGCAGAGCAGCGGTCACAGAGGCAGGAGCCGGCTGCTGCGGCTAACTCCTGTGCCCGCTGCTAAAGAGAAATGAATATTCACTTCATTCCACACCCATTTCTCTTTAATAGCATCCTGGTATGATTGGCCCCCCCATCCCCGTCCTGGTATACATACCTCCTCATCCCTAGCCTGGTATGCATGTCCCGTTATCTCTAGCCTGGTAGTCATGGGTGGGGTACCATACTTTCTCCTGAGTGCGCAGATACCACATATGCGGGGGAAATCTACTGTGTGGGCGCACGGCAGAGCTCGGAAGGGAAGGAGCGCCATTTGACTTTTTGAATGTAAAATGTGCTGGAATAATTAGTGGTTGCCATGTCATGTTGAGAGCCCCTAATGTGCCTAAACAGTGGAAACCCCCAACAAGTGACACCATTTTGGAAACTAGACTCCATAGGGAACTTATCTGGAGGTGCATTGAGCACCTTGAACCCACAGGTGCTTCACAGAAGTTTATAACTTAGAGCCGTGAAAATAAGCTAATTTTTCCCGCAGAAATCTTTTTTTAGTTCCACATTTTGCATTTTCATAAGGGTAACAGGAGAAAATGGACCCCAAAATAAATTTGTTGTGCAACTTCTCCTGAGTTTATCGATACCCCATATGTTGTCGAAAACTACTTTTGAGGCACAGTAGAAGCTCAGAAAGGAAGAAATGCCATATTATAGTGTAGATTTTGCTGCACTTATTTGAGGGTGCCATGTCACATTGACAGAGCCCCTGTGGTGCCAGAACAGCAGAACCCCCCATAAGTGACCCCATTTTACAAACTAAACCTCTTAATGAATTCATCTAGGGGTGCAGTGATTATATCGACATCAGAGGTGCGTCACAAACCTTTCTACCATTGGGCAGTGAAGATTAAATAATTTCCATTTTTACCACCAAGATTGTGTTTGCGCCAAGTTTTACATTTTTATACTGGGAAATGGATAAAAAGGCACACAGATTTTCCTAGAATAGTTTGCTGATTCCATATAAAGAGACCCTAAGTGATAGAAAAGCAGAATCCCCCTCAAGTGACCACATTCCCTTTGGGAATTTATCTACAGAAATAGTGACAATTTTGACTCCATGGGTGTTTTCCAGAAACAAGCAGCAGTGGATGTTGCTGAGTGAAAATTGCTAACTGCCATTGTAGTGACCAGTACGTTGTAGTGACCAGTACATTATGCCCAGCTCATGTTTCTGGAGACATGCACCTGTAAATTAGGCAAGCTCTCATCACCACAGAAATGCCAAACATTTGGGTGGTAAATGTGGTTTAGGCACACTGGGGCTCAGAAGTGAGGGGGGCATTTGGATTTGAACCTTTGTGTTACCAGTAATGTGGAAGCCCCCTATATTTCCGTTAACAGTAGGGATGAGTGATACCGTCCGATACTTGAAAGTATCGGTATCGGATAGTATCGGCCGATACCCGAAAAATATCGGATATCCCCGATACCGATATCCGATACCAATACAAGTCAATGGGACATCAAGTATCGGAATGTATCCTGATGGTTCCCAGGGTCTGAAGGAGAGGAAACTCTCCTTCAGGCCCTGGGATCCATAGGGAGGTGTAAAATAAAGAATTAAAATAAAAAATATTGATATGCTCACCTCTCCGGCGGCCCCTGGACATCACGCGGCTAACCGGCCGGCTTCAGGACCTGCGAATGACGTCGCGGCTTCTGATTGATCACGTGCCGCTCATGTGACCGCCACGCGACCAATCACAAGCCGCGACGTCATCGAAAGCTATTACCGCGCTCATTTTTAAAAATGAGCGCCTTTAGGACCTGCGGAATGACGTCGCGGCTTCTGATTGGTCGCGTGCCGCCCATGTGACCGCCACGCGACCAATCAGAAGCCGCGACGTCATTCCTCAGGTCCTAAAGGCGCTCATTTTAAACAAAGAAGCCTGCTTGACGCCGGTGACTCGCGGTGATGTTCCAGGGGCCGCCGGAGAGGTGAATATAACAATATTTTTTATTTTAATTCTTTATTTTACACCTCCGATACCGATACCACAAAAATATCGGATCTCGGTATCGGAATTCCGATACCGCAAGTATCGGCCGATACCCGATACTTGCGGTATCGGAATGCTCAACACTAGTTAACAGATGACACATCTGAGTGGGGACTTGTTTTATTTGTGGATTGAGTTGAAGCTTTTATTGGGAACATTTTACATACCATTTATGATCATATTTATCTGGCGCTCTATGCTAACCACTTACATTGGGATTTCCATCTAAATCTCCAAGTGACGTGACAGATGAAACCCCCGATGGATCCATTCACTATATTGAGGCAGCAGAGTTACTCTGGACTCCGTCTGGCCTCTGTTCAGCGTTGTCCTTCTTGTCAGAGCTGCACAAAACTGTGGCCCACTGCACTTTTATGCAATCCTAAAAAAGACGGACACCGCCGGAACACAGGTCCTCTGGCATCCACAGTGCCTCAATCTGCCCCATTATAGGGAATCATCTCCCGGGGTTCTGTTGGAATCACATATTTCAAAGATTTACACCCCTGTGTAAGCGCTCAGCGTAGAGCGCAGGATAAATGTGCGCCAAGCCTTATTGCGATCTTTGAGAGGCAGAGTGAAAAAAATCTACAGTATGTGAAGAATTGGTTTTATTTTATTTTATTTTTTACTCTGTTCCTTGTGCGGTATAATGGATTAGGTGACTCTATCATTCGGGTCAGTGCGATTTACAGTTATACTAGATTTATATTGGGTTTCTATGTTTGGCTGCTGTCACACACTAAAAGACGCTTTTTGCATCTCCATATTTTAAAGGGAACCTGTCACCCGGAAAATCCCGGGTGAGGTAAGCCCACCGGCATCAGGGGCTTATCTACAGCATTCTGTAATGCTGTAGATAAGCCCCCGATGTTACCTGAAAAAGGAGAAAAAGACGTTATATTATACTCACCCAGGGGCGGTGCCGCTGCTGGTCAGGTCGGATGGGCGTCTCCGGTCCGCTGTGGCGCCTCCTATCTTCTTTCCATGACGTCCTCTTCTGATCTTCAGCCACGGCTCCGGCGCAGGCGTACTTTGCTCTGCCCTCTTGAGGGCAGAGGATAGTACTGCAGTGCGCAGGCGCCGGAAAGGTCAGAGGCCCGGCGCCTGCGCACTGCAGTACTTTGTCTGCCCTCAACAGGGCAGAGCAAAGTACGCCTGTGCCGGAGCCGTGGCTGAAGATCAGAAGAGGACGTCATGGAAAGAAGATAGGAGGCGCCGCAGCGGACCAGAGACGCCCATCCGACCTGACCAGCAGCGGCACCGCCCCTGGGTAAGTATAATATAACGTCTTTTTCTCCTCTTTCAGGTAGCATCAGGGGCTTATCTACAGCATTACAGAATGCTGTAGATAAGCCCCTGATGCCGGTGGGCTTACCTCACCCGGGATTTTCGGGGTGACAGGTGCCCTTTAAGAGCTATAATTTTTCCATATTTCGGTCAAGAGAGTCATGTGAGGGCTTGTTTTTTGCTGGACGAGCTGACATTTTTATTGGCACCATTTTCGAGCCCATGACAATATTTGATCGCTTTCTATTCCAATTTTTGGGAGACAGAATGAACAAAACCACCTTTTTTATATACTGTTCCATGTGTGGTAAAATTGGTAAAAGCAGCTTTATTCTTCAGGTCAGTACGATTACAGCGACACCTCATTTATATCTTTTTTTTATGTTTTGGCTTTTTTACACAATAAAAACGATTTATTAGAAGAAATAATTGTTTTTGCATCGCTTTATTCTGAGAGCTATAACTTTATTTTCCTGCCGATGGATCTGTATGGTGGCTTGCTTTGTGGGACAAGATGACGTTTTCAGCTATACCGTGTTTATATCCGTCTTTTTGATAGTGTGTTATTGCACTTTTTGTTCGGCAGTATGATGAAAAAGTGTTGTTTTTTGCCTCGTTTTTTTACGGTGTTCACTGAAGGGGTTAACTAGTGGGACAGTTTTATAGAATGGGTTGCTACGGACGCGGCGACAGCAAATATGTGTGCAATTTTGTTTTTAATTTACATACATAAATGTATTTATTGGAAAAATATTTTTCTTTTTTTTTTATTTTGGGATTTAAAAATAATAATTTTACACTTTTAAAAAAAAAATGTATTTAATCATTTTTTTCAACTTTTTTACATTGACCCAGCCTGGAACATCACTGTATAGTGTCAGATCGCTCATCTGATACTCTGCAATGCATCTGACAGGCAGGGAAGGAGGTATGTCAGAGCCAGCTCTCAGAAATTCATAAATCAATAGCACACATAAAAATATCAGAGAAATCTGCTTCTTTCTCCTCCCTGGACGGATTGTTGATCAGGCCGGCGTCACACTACCGTGTTTTACGGACGTAAGAGAGGTGCTGAAAATACGGATTGCATACGGTACAATGCTTCTCAATGCCCCAGCTCCTATCAGCCATATTTTACTGATCCGTATTATACGGTCTTCTACGGCCGTAGAAAATCGCAGCATGCTGCGTTTCTCACCGTATTGCGCAAAAAATACGCCAATGAAAGTCTATGGGGGCCAGAAAAATACAGATTACATACGGACCAAGAGTGTGACTTGCGAGAAATACGCAGCGGTGTACTACAGAAAAGCCGGCAATTCAGTGCGGTGTACAGTAAAATCACACTGACAGCTTACAATAGAATAGGTAGAATAAATGTGGACACATAGAATAGATATATATATATATATATATATATATATATATATATATATATAGTGAAAAAATTGGAACAGCATCAAATTACTACCTTACAAGGCATGCAGAGCTCTTCCGACCAGCAATCCAATGGTCAAAAAGTAATAAACTCAAAAAAAGGAAAAGCAGCACAAAATAATTGAAAAAAAGTGGACTTTAATGCCTGAACGGCGTGGCAACGTTTCGGATGTGTTATCCTTTGTCAGCGCCATTCAGGCATTAAAGTCCACTTTTTTTCAATTATTTTGTGCTGCTTTTCCTTTTTTTGAGTACTATATATATATGTATATATATATATATATATATATATATATATAGTCAGTGAGACACATCTACTATATAAAGCTGAATGTGTGTGTGTGTGTATGTCCGGGATTGGCATCTGCACCGTCGCAGCTACAGCCACAAAATTTTGCACAGTCACACGTCTGGACCCCGAGAGCGTCATAGGCTATATTGTGAGGTGAAATTTTAACCCCGCGCGTTCCAATTCACCAAACAATTTTGCCTCTATCTACATAATGGGGAAAAAAGTGAAAGGAAAAGTGTTGGAGGCGTCGCAGCTACAGCCACAAAATTTTGCACAGTCACACATCTGGACCCTGAGAGCGTCATAGGCTATGTTGTGAGGTGAAATTTTAACTCCGCGCTTTCCAATTCACCAAACTATTTTTCCCCTATCTACATACTGGGGGAAAAGTGAAAGGAAAAGTGTTGGAGGCAAATTGACAGCTGCCAGATGTGAACAAGGGGGACTTAAAGAATGAGAGCGATGGCGCAAAAGAGTATATACCGTACAGTTGCTAAGGTGGGGCCCCGACATGAGATACTCACCACACACGGGGATATGAACACACACACAAAATGCACCACACACTACCACGTGCTTGAACACATATACCACCCTCAGCACACATTTCACCACACATACACCAACCTCGCCACATAAAAGTCGAAACACAAAAGTCGCCGCTCAAAACTCGCCACGCGCAAAACTCGCCACATGCAAAAACTAGGCTCACGCAAAACTCGCCACAAGTGCAAAACTCACCTCATGGAAAACTCGCCACACGCAAAACTTGCACACGCGGAAAAATTGCCACATGCACAAAATTTGCAACACATGCAAAAGTTGCCTCACACAAAACTTGCACATACTCAAAAGGCACCACACATAAAACTCGCCACGCGCAGAACTCGCCATGCGCAAAACTTGCTGCACACAACTTGCTACACTAACCTGTCACATGCAACTCGACACACAAAAAGTTGCTACACGCATGTTGCCACACAAAACTCAACACACACAACTTGACAAACGAAACTCGCCCTAAAACACACACAAGTCTGGTATTATCCTTCAAAAATAAAAATCTGATTAATAAGCAGACAAACTACAAGAGCAACAAATGTACCATATAGCAAATACGGCAGCTGTCAGTCACATGACCTGTCTATTATGTGTATGTGTGAGCTAATATATACTGCCAGGGGGAGGGCTTCCTGTTGGCTGGGGATTTATCAGGCTGCCAATTTATCTTACAAATACTGAGGTAAAAATACTGAGCAAATAACATGTGAACGAGGTCTAATACAGGAGATCACACAGGTATATACTATATACAGGGGAGATGACACACAGATATATACTATATACAGGAGAGATGACACACAGGTATATATTATATAGAGGAGGAGATGACATACAGGTACATACTATATACAGGAGGAGATGACATACAGGTATATACTATATACAGGAGGAGATGACACACAGGTATATACTATATACAGGAGCAGATTACCTACAGGTATATACTATATACAGGAGGAGATGACATACAGGTATATGCTATATATAGAAGATGACATACAGGTATATAGTATATACAGGAGGAGATGACACACAGATATATACTATATACAGGGGAGATGACACACAGGTATATACTATATATAGAAGGAGATGACATACAGGTATATACTATATATAGGAGGAGATGACATACAGGTATATACTATATATAGGAGGAGATGACATACAGGTATATACTATATACATGGGAGATGACACACAGCAGGTATATACTATATACAGGGGAGATGACATACAGGTATATACTATATACAGGAGATGACATACAGGTGTATACTATATATAAGGGAGATGACAAACATGTATATACTGAGGTGAAAATGAGAGGTGTGAGGTGAAAATGAAAAGGTGTGAGTGCAAAATGAGAGGAGTGAGGGAAAATAGTGGAGTGATCGGAAAATGACAGATGTGAGGTCGAAATGACAAGTGTTAGGGGGGAATGAGAGGAGTGAGGGAGAAAATGAGGTGTGAGGGAGAAAATGAGAGATGTGAGGGGGAAAATTAAAGATGTGATTGGGAAAATGAGAGGCGTGATGGGAAAATAAGAGAAGTGACGTGCTATAACTAACCACAGATATTTACTATGCCCAGGCAACGCCGGGCTCTTCAGCTAGTATATGTATATATATTAATATTTCATACAGCGCTAGATAGCTTAAAAGCCGGTAATTCAATTGCCGGCTTTGCTATCTCCTTCCTAAACCCGACATGATATGAGACATGGTTTACATACAGTAAACCATCTCATATCCCCATTTTTTTTTGCATATTCCACACTACTAATGTTAGTAGTGTGTATGTGCAAAATTTGGGCGCTCTAGCTATTAAATTAAAGGGTTAAATGGCGGAAAAAATTGGCGTGGGCTCCCGCGCAATTTTCTCCGCCAGAGTGGTAAAGCCAGTGACTGAGGGCAGATATTAATAGCCTGGAGAGGGTCCATGGTTATTGGCCCCCCCCTGGCTAAAAACATCTGCCCCCAGCCACCCCAGAAAAGGCACATCTGGAAGATGCGCCTATTCTGGCACTTGGCCACTCTCTTCCCATTCCCGTGTAGCGGTGGGATATGGGGTTATGAAGGGTTAATGTCACCTTGCTATTGTAAGGTGACATTAAGCCAGATTAATAATGGAGAGGCGTCAATTCTGACACCTATCCATTATTAATCCAATAGTATGAAATGGTTAAGAAAAACACAAACACATTATTACAAAGTCTTTTAATTAAATAAAAACACAGGTTGTTGGAATATTTTATTATCCTGGTAATCCACCTGAAGACCCTCGCTCTGTAACAAAGGAAAAATAAAAAAACAACAATATCTCATACCTTCCGATGATCTGTCACGTCCCACGATGTAAATCCATCTGAAGGGGTAAAAAATTTTTACAGGCAGGAGCCCTGCTAATGCAGCTGTGCTCCTGGCTGTAAAACCCCAGCGAATGAATGTAAAGTAGGTCAATGACCTGTAGTTACCTTCAGTCACGGTGATGCGCCCTCTGCTGGTTGTCCTCATATGAACTCGAGCCTGGGAACTTTTCTGATTTTTTTCCCCACGCTCGAAGGACATCCAGCAGAGGGCGCATCACCGCAAATGAAGGTAACTACAGGTCATTGACCTACTTTACATTCATTCGCTGGGATTTTACAGCCAGGAGCACAGCTGCATTATAGCAGAGCTCCTACCTGTAAAAAATGTTAACCCCTTCAGATGGATTTACATCGTGGGACGTGACAGATCATCGGAAGGTATGAGATATTGTTGTTTTTTTATTTTTCCTTTGTTACAGAGCGAGGGTCTTCAGGTGGATTACCAGGATAATAAAATATTCCAACAACCTGTGTTTTTATTTCATTAAAAGACTTTGTAATAATGTGTTTGTGTTTTTTTTTTTAACCATTTCAGACTATTGGATTAATAATGGATAGGTGTCATAATTGACGCCTCTCCATTATTAATCTGGCTTAATGTCACCTTACAATAGCAAGGTGACATTAACCCTTCATTGCCCCATTTCCCACCACTACACGGGAATGGGAAGAGAGTGGCCAAGCGCCAGAATAGGCGCATCTTCCAGATGTGCCTTTTCTGGGGTGGCAGGGGGCAGATGTTTTTAGCCAGGGGGGGGGGGGGCAATAACTTGGATCCTCTCCAGGCTATTAATATCTGCCCTCAGTCATTGGCTTTACTACTCTGGCGGAGAAAATTGCGCGGGAGCCCACGCCAATTTTTTCCGCCATTTAACCCTTTAATTTAATAGTTAGAGCGCCCAAATTTTGCACATACACACTACTAACATTAGTAGTGTGGAATATGCAAAAAAAAAATGGGGATATGAGATGGTTTACTGTATGTAAACCACGTCTCATATCATGTCGGGTTTAGGAAGGAGAAATGAAAAGCCGGCAATTGAATTACCGGCTTTAAAGCTATCTCGCGCTGGATGAAATATTAATATATATATATACTGTATATGTGTCTACTGACATACATATATATATATATATAGAGAGAGAGAGAGAGAGACAGTATATATGTTGTTACGATTTTTTTACAACATGGATCCATTGTATGTCTGTATGTCGGTTTTGCAAGGCTGCGAGAAAATCTCGCAGTACGGATGCCATACGGATTACATACGGAGGATGCCATGCACAAAATACGCTGACACACCCTGCCTACGGAGGAGATACGGACCACTATTTTGGGGACTTTTCTGCATATTACGGCCGTAAATTATGGACCGTATTTTTATACGCTGAGTGTGACGCTGGCCTCAAAGTTCTCAATTCTCGGGTAAAATCTGTGTTCAGTGAAGACAGAGTGTTACATTAGAGATAGAAGATGACAGTTGGTGCTTATAAAATTCTATGGGGAGGTTAAGTGGGAGGAGCTATAGTCACACACATTCTGCTGCACGTTCCATGGACATTTATGAGCACCAACTGTTATCTCCTATCTCAGTTATTGGAAAAATCTGTATTCACTGAAGACAGATTTTAACCCGAGAATTGAGAGTTTTGTCTATGAATGATCAGTCCAGGAGGAGAAAGAAGCAGATTTTTCTGATACGATATGTTATAAAGTTGCTTATGTTCATGTGTACTATTGATTAATTAAATAAAAATTAAAACAACGTTTACTCCTTAATCCCTTGGGCCACATCTTTGCATCAAGCTCTGCCCAGCTGGCATAAAACCATCAAAATCTTTGACTTTTTAACCCCTTAATGACCGCCAATACGTCTTTTAACTGACCTGAGATATAAGAGAATAGCCTTCCCATACAGATGACAATCCAGCATCTGTTGGTTGTACACTATAGCTGACAACTTGCCGTATCAGCCACGATCAGTATTTGCGCCTTCTAAATCTGTTTAACCCCTTAGATGCTGCTGTCAATAGTGACTACATCATTATAAATGGTTAACAGAGCGTGGGGGCTTCTTCTTTATCCCAATTGGTGCCCTCAGATCATGATTTTGTTGTCCTGATGTTTGCGATGGCAATTCATGACCAAATAGCGGCCTTAGAGTCTGCCGGCTATAGTAATCTGTTTAGAAGTTAGAAGCATTTAGGTGGTAAAAATACACATTTTCATTTCTGTCATGCCATTTTGCATTAATTCCTGTAAAGCACCTGAAGGGTTAATAAACTACCTGACAGCAGTTTTCAATATGTTTAGGGGTGCTGTTTTTAAAATGGTATCACGTTTGGGGGTTTCCCAATATATGGGACCCCTAAAGTCACTTCAAACATGGATAAGTCCCTAAAAAAATAAATGTGGTAAATTTCTTTGAAAAAATGAAAAATTGCTGCTACATTTTTAAACCTCCTAAAATGCTAACAAAATAAAATAACATTTTACAAATGGTGCTGATGTAAAGCAGACATGTGGGAAATGTTATTTATTAATGGTTTGCTGTTGTTTGACTATCTGGATTAAAGGGATAATCATTCAAATTTAGAAAATTGCTAATTTTTTAACATTTTTCTCAAATTTTTTATATTTTTTATAAATAAACACAAAAAATGTTGAACTAAATTTACCATTATCATAAAGTATAATGTGTCACGAAAAAACAATGTCAAAATCACTGGGATTTGTTGAAGCGTTGCAGAGTTATTACCACATAAAGTGACACTGGTCAGATTTCAAAAATTTGGCTCGGTCACTAAGGGGTTAATCCTGTTTTCTGGCATTCACTGCTTGATGTATCAGCCCTCTTAAGTGTTTTTATTTTATTTTATTTTTTTGCTTAAAAAAAAGTCCAATGGCAGCTTTGTGTAGAGGTACAGCAAGAAATATGAAAGCTTCATTAGCAGTTTTCACGCTGTGCCGCAGCTCGCTGTGTCCAGTCGTCTAACAGCGTTATATTCTAATTTAATATTGCATTATTCAGTCGTCTGCCAGGAGATATATTCAATTAAAAAAAAATATAAACAAAAGTTCTTTTGAAAAATTTCATTTGGGAAATTTACCACGGATTGCAACATCTATATTTTACTTGCACAATACTAAAAAAAAATATTATTATTAATTAAAAAAAAAAAATCGGATTTTTTTTTATTAGAATTATTTAAATTATAACCTAAAAATAAAAAAATCTACTAGTAAAGAAATGTAAAAAAAAAAAAATCTGTATAAAAATACTATGAATTGTAGCATTAGTATTTATTTATTTTTGCATAATAATAATAAAATATATAATACAAAAAACAACAATACTAATCTTTTTTTTTTTCTAAAGGAATATTTTTTTTTATATAAATCATAAAAAAATATATAATACAAAATTCACCCTAGATTGCAACATTGCTATTTATTCAGTTGCATAATAATGCCACAAATTTGAAAATGCTACTAAAAATAAATACATTTATTACATAAATTTGAACGTAAAAATATGTATTTGTATTGTAATAATTATTTTATAAAATAAAAATACTACCAAATATAATAGTAATTAGAAATAAAATTACCACGTAGTATGACGTGAGTATATAAAGTATATAAAAATGAATTAATTTTTTTATTGTTAAAATGAATTATTATTTTACTAATGTTAATATTAAATATTGAAAATAAAAAAAATAAAGATTATATATATATATATATATATATATATATATATATATATAATAAATATATAATATTATAGTATTTGGCGCTGAACAATATGGCTTTAATGCTTTGTCCGGAATCTCCTCCTATTCCATTTTCCTTAATGACTTCCTCCTTTCATTTTAATCTTAGGTTCTTGCATCTGAAAGCCCTCGTTATGCAGCGGGATAATGGAAACGGGAGGGGGGAGGGTATTCGGAGTGAAATCATTGCAACCTGTGCAGAGTCTGTTACCATGGAAACCAATTATTCAATGGCTAAATTATCGCTGTTTATTACAATCATCTCTGGGAAGGGGAAAGCTCAGTGTTTGCATCACAAGGACGTCCAGAGAAGAATTTTTTTTTTCTTGGTGATATTTAAATATTAACAATGGAGAAATTCTGTAGAAAAATATACTGGAACAAAGCTATAAAAGAAAAAAAAAATATTCAGAATATTCGGAAGATTTACACTGATGGAAGTGCATGGACTTACTGTAACATTAGATTGTATTTTCATTGTCGCTGTATTAAACGTTGATGAAAAGTGGTAAAATTAGGATTGATGAGATCAAATCTTTGTAATGTATGGAATATTTTCTTATTGCTGGTAGAATAGAATCTTCATTCTCAGGCGCATGATATTTTCCATCCCTTTAACAAGGGGCTGTAGTGTATTTTGGAATGCAAAATTTGGAACAGAGCCCTTCTCCTAGTCCTGTAGTGATAATCTCCTGCTGATAAAACACTGACTTTATTAACACAACACACAGCCCATTATTTGACAGGTAACTGGAATCAACCTCTCAGTCCCTACATCATGCTTCTTCTCTAACAAAAACCTGCTGACGGATTATCTTTAAAGACCCCTGATAGTAGGACGCCCTGTTAGAAATTTTGCATTTGGGTCCACAAGCTTCAAATTACTCCACAGCCAGGAGCATTTAAAAACTGCGCCCAGTGTCAGACCTGTTTTTATGTCACGTAGGTTGAATAGAGGAGGGCAATATTATTACTGTACAGATATACTGTATATACAATATAATTATGCAGTAGGACAATGATAGACCTAAGCCATAAGAGATAACTTGATGATCACTGGGGGACCCCACCGATCTTGAGATCGCGGCTCTGAAGTGACCCATGTGAAGGGAGCAGAGGTTGATCATGTTCATGGACGCTCCATTCATTTTTATGGGATTCCTGCAGACCAGCCGAGCGCAGCATTCGGCCATCTCCGGAAGTCCCATTAAGAATGAATGAAGCGGCGGTGCGCCTGAATCATCACTGCCCCATTCATAAGAGGCACTTTTCAGCCCCAGTTCTTGGGATCATCGGGGGATCCAAATTTGCAAATACCTCTTTAAGGGTTATTTCCGGAATACCAATACTTTTGACATAGCACAGTATCCACAAGACTGATGTCAATATACATTACAAGCCCTGTATAACATTTCTTTATTGTACCTTTTTTTCATCTTCTGCCCCTTTGTGCACCCAGCTTCACATAGTGGAATTTCCAGTCCAATTCTTATCTGCTAAACCTACATTGTCCTGCTTCTCCGCAGTGCTGCAGGCTCCCCCTCTCATGTTTTCCTCCTTATAGAAACAGATGGATTTTTTTGTATTTATATGGATGAGGTGACCAGTGATAGTTTTTTATGTAGTGGTTCATGGGGATCTTCAGAGCATGATCATATTCTTTCTTACATGCATATTAGAGATGATCATAGCATAGCTGAGCTGTGCTACAACGTGGCTCTCCAGGCAATAAGGAAGGTGTGAGAATGTCTGTTTTATTACACAGGGTCATGGGTGCATCTATTTTATATGAATTAGAAAGGGTCCTTAGGAGCAAATGTAACTGGTATTAGTGGGATGTTCATAGTCAAGCATAGCTGAGCAGTGCAACCCGGCTGTCAGATGTTTTATTAGACAGGGTCATTAGGTTCATCTGAGCATGTTCGACTGACAGCATTAATATTACTGGATGAGAGATCCGGTGGCAACAGAGGGAAAAGAGAGTCACAAGGAATCATCATTGGGGGTAGGGGGTGATGGCTGGAAATCAGCGCAAGTTTAATAAAAATTGATTTCTGCACATACAGAATTATTATTGCGTGCCAATACTTTAAGCAGCATTTCCAAATAACTGCAGGGAAGCCCTGTAACAGCTTTTTCAGTTGCACCCGATTCCAACACGAGAAAAAAAAAATTGTAGCATGTTTCATTGGAATTATTTTTCTCTAGAAACATTGCTTCAAACTGGATATATCTGTTAATACAGCGCCTGATGGAACAATCATGGCACCCCATGGAGGCCGTGCAGCTCTGTACTAAAGAGCCATAAAGCCTCCGTGCACTGCAGTACAGGCTCTGTGCTATGCTGTTTGCATGACCTCTAATTGTCCATGTCAGATTTAATGGGGTATTCTTCCACAGTTCTTAAATCGCTTTAATTATTTGCAATTGACTTGCTTTTTCTCTCTGCTTTAATTCTCCTGCAATGATAGCTTTTATCTTTCATAGTGTACAGCTAGTTTCCATTAAGCTTGGCTTCCAGACCCTGGTCGAGAGTGTGCAGTAGTTACTTTCCAGTAGAGGTGCTGTTATAACTCTTGCAAAATTACAAGTCTGCTCCTTTCACAGCAGGTCTGCTAATCTCTGCTCTCACTGTCCGGAGCTGTTTGCTTGTTCAAAAGCTTTATCTCTATATGCAATTAAAGTGATGGCGGTGTAGACTCTAGGACAAACCGCTGACAGCAGAATTTATGCTGAGCTTTATAGCTCTAAAGGCGCCGTCAGACGGCTGTATAAAACGGATTGAGACTGGTGCATAGACTGGCCAGAGGCTCTCCCGACCTGAGTGTGACAGCTTCGTGTATTCCTATACAGCTGTCACACTCTGATCGGAAGAGCCGCCGGCCAGTCCATGCGCTGGGTTCCAAATTCCAATATCAGTTCAATTTATACGTCCGTCTGACTGTTCCCTAATACTACAGCTCTGCTACTCACCAGAGCTGTCACTCAAGGAGGAGAGCACGCCCTGCCGGAGACCACGAAGTAAGGAGACTGGACTGCTCTGAGCTGCTCAAGAGGCAACCTGGGAATAACCCTTTAGGAAAGGATGAATCATATTGTGAGACATACAAAGTAGACTTTAGATTACCAATATGCCAAGCAGTTAAGCTAGAGTCATTACTTAAGAAACCAAGCAGCATGCAAACCTTAGGCCTCATTCACACACCAGTGATTTTCTCACGCAAGTTTTATCAGTGCTTTTTTTTTTATCAAAGTTTGGTCAGAGTGTCAGTTTTTACTGTCAGAGTTTGGTTAAAGTTTCATTAGTTTTTCTCGTCTAAGGAACAGACAAAAAAGTTTCTCTGTCTTTTCCTATCTAACGTATGGCATCCGAGCGCTGTCCAATTTTTTTTACACACCCATAGACTTACATTACCGATTTTTTTTTTTTTTTTTTCAGATTGTTAGTGTTAGCTTCATTAAAACAAGGGTCACCATGACGGAAGTCATTGGGTTCCATTGGGTACTGTATGTGACATCCAGTACTGCCTAAGGGTATGTTCACATGTTGAATATTTGCAGCGTAAATTTTTGCGACTACTTAACATGTGCATACACTCTTATGGTTTCCGTTAATGGAAGATATCGCAACGCTGGTATGATCAGGACTGTAAATGAGACGACCTAAAATTTAGTTGTTTTGTGCATGTTGTTTCTCAATTTACAGCCTGCATTATATACTCCACAGCTGCATTCATAATTCTGCAAAGCTGAAATCTCCCATCATTCCCTGCTGACTCAATGACTACATCAATCTTTTTTGGGCAACAGTAAAAAATTAAAACCAGTGAGGCCTTTTGGACACTTCCAAGCTTCGTGATCTCCAAGTGGAAGGGCTGTAAACATTTATGGGGGCAGAGTCTGCATTTCCAGCTAAGATAGCGATGCCGGAAATAAAATTGAAATGACTATATTGCTCGGTGTGACATTTTCATTGTAGACTTTGCTCAGTGAATGTATTTTACCGGAACAGAATGTTCTTGGGATTAAATGACTTCTTTAATGTCCGTCATTTCTATCGCTGACCTTGTGTGGACTTTTTTAGGTCCTGCACATATTAGTTTATTATAATCAGCGGGATTTAAGCCATGGCATTCTGAGCGTCGATCCTCTTTTTCTTGTATGTTGTAGTTAGTAAATTACGGTACTTGCTTTTTTTTCAGGAAAGAACAATTCTTTGGCATCTTTTCGTAGAATTGTATGTTGTGCCGTTCCTCTGTGATTCCTCCTGGAAATTTAATGAATACATTGACAACGGGGTGTTACCATTCCTATATAGTTGTGTGTACACACCTATGCATATACAATCATGGCTGAAAGTGTTGGTACCCTTGAAATTCTTCCAGAAAATGAAGTATGTTATTTCTCCCAGAAAAATTTGCAATTACATACGTTTTGTTATACACATGTTTATTTCCTTTGTGTGTATTGGAACAACACAAAAATCTGAGGAAAAAAAGGCAAATTGGACAAAATTTCTCAAAAACCCCCAAAATGGGCCAGACAAAATTTTTGCACCCTCAAGTTAATATTTGGCTGCACACCCTTTGGAATAAATTCCTGCTATCAATCACTCCTATAATCATCAACAAGCTTCTTACACCTCTCAGCTGGAATTTTGGACCTCTCGTCTTTTGCAAACTGCTCCAGGTCTCTCATATGTGAAGGCGCCTTCTCCCAACAGCAATTTTAAGATCTCTCCAAAGGTGTTCAATGAGATTTAGATCTGGACCCATTGTGGCCTCTTCAGAACTCCCCAGAACTTTGTTTCCATCCATTTCTGGGTGCTTCTTGAAGTATGTTTGGGGTCATTGTCCTTCTGGAAGACCTATGACCTAGGACGGAAACCCAGATTTCTGACTCTGGGTGCAACATTGGGGCCCAAAATTCTTTGGTTATTAGATTTCATGATGCCTTGCATACAGTCAAGACACCCAGTTCCAGAGGCAGCAAAACAACCCCAAAGCATCTTTGAGCCTCCACCATAGTTGACTCTAGGTACTGTCCTCCTGGGTCTCCTATCCTGCGTTGCAAACTTTCATCAATTTTTCTCTGTATCCACGTCCAGGGAGATTTGGTACAGTGCCATGAATTGTAAACTTCTTGATTATGTTCCGCACCGTGGACAAAGGAACATCAAGATCTCTGCTGATGGACTTATAACCTTGAGATTATTGATATTTTTTAACAATTTTGGTTCTCAAGTCCTCAGACAGTTCTCTTCTCCGCTTTCTGGTCTCCATGCTTAGTGTGACAGACACACAATGCAAAGATTGAGTCAACTACTCACCTTTTTATCTAGTTTCATGTATGATTATCATATTGCCCACACCTGTTACTTGCCACAGGTGAGTTTGAACCGAGCATCACATGCTTGAAACAAAGTTGTTTACCCAAAATTTTGGAAAGGTCCCAACAATTTTGTCCAGCCCATTTTTGGGGTTTTGTGGGAAATTATGTCCAATTTTCATTTTATTATCAGTTTTTTTTGTGGTGCTCCAATACATGCAAAGAAAATAACAAAATGTGTAATTACAATAATTTTCTTGGAAAAAGGTTTAAGGTGTTACATAGGACTGCCAAAAAAACCTAATGTGATGTTTCACTTTAAAAGAAAATAGCTCACCTCTCTTTCCTGGAAATGGCAGCCCATGGTTTTAGGGTGTAACAGGGCAGGATCCCAGAAACCATTTAAAATCATTAAGTTGTATTACCGGTCTATGTTGGTGTTATTGGGAAATTAAAGTGGTTTTGAGAAACAGGACTCCAAAATAGCAGAGTAGATACTCAGACCTCTTCCCCTGGGTCCTGAATCAGATCCTCGCCTCTGCACGGATCTCTTTAAGCAGTAGGAGTTGACGACACATCAACAGTTCAAATCATGGGCCCCAATGCAAAAGCTCCAACGGGCCCCTCAATTATTGAAAGTCTTTAATAGTATTGGTCTTTTCATATAGGCTAAAGGGACTGTTTGGGCCCCTTGGGCTCCGGAGCCCCGGTGTGATTGCCGCTAATGAACCTATTGTAGTTACGCCTCTGATAGCCATGAGCTTGGTGTCCACAGATGAGATGGTTTGAAACAATTACTGCCCCCCTAAGTCCGATAAGGGGAAATGCTCGTCTGACGTTTGGGGAAACTCCATTATTATGACATCCACTATTGTTGAAGTGGAGGCTTTTTTGCCAATATAGTAATTTTCACCGAAATGAAGTGTCATCACTGAATATTTCTTGGGCCATCTCTTGTCTGGTTGACTACACTAAATATGATTTGTGTTTCAGGGAAGTGATGAGGAGCTGTCAGAAAATGAAGAGGAGGTGGGGATGGAGAAGTCAGAAAGTGACGGCAGTGACTACGCCCCCAATAAGAAAAAAAAGAAAAAAATGAAGGAGAAGAAAGAAAAGAAATCCAAACGGAAAAAGAAAGATGAAGAAGACGAAGACAACGAAGAAACGTGTATAAAGGTAGCTTATTCCGGAGACGTCTACAGCTAACTTACTCAATAATAATTTGTCCTCGCCCCCCAAAAAAATAAAAAAATTGAAGGGTTTCTGGATAGCGTTCCCCGGTGAAGCCACATCCTTTTTGCTTTATCAGGCACTGCGCTCTATGACTTTCTTTATTGCAGTCTGGCTTCATGTTAGAAGAGGGATACGAAGACAGCCATTTTGCATGAAACCACGTTTCCCGATAGCTTAGAGGAAGAGTGGTACAATTTTATATCGGTGGTGAGCGCCCCTTATTAGCTTTTTGAGTTTTTATTACAGTAATTGGGTCCCACAGCCACAAATATACAGTGTTTTGCTCTATATCTTCAACACTTATCAGGTTTTGGCACGCCTGGCAAACAAATTATTTTGCTAAGAGAGTCAACGGACATCTAGACATTTCCCCTTTAGAAGGGCAAATGTGATATTACTGACGGTCATAAATGTATTATGTGGATGACGGAAGTCTACCAGAACTGGGACTACGCTTACGTAGCTTACACAGAAGGACTGACGTCCATGATGTCGTAGTAGGACGTTTGGACAAGGTTTGTCTTCACGAGACAGCCACTTTAAGTGTTAATTGACATGAATGGACTTTTTGTATTGGCGCCTGGCTTCCTTCAGGCCAGTTGAAAACAGACCATAGACTTAAAGCTGAGAAAACCAGTCAGTGTTGGACAAGAAACCCCTTTTTATTATGGCTCAGTCTTGGTGGTTGTACCTTCACCAATAGAGACAACTTCTGATATGTCTCAACAATATGTCTGAAATTGTTTTGAATCATATTTATAGCTTACAACAAGCTGAGGCTAAATATATGGAGTCAAGAAGGCTTTAGTTCCGCTTATATGGGACAATCGCCATCTGCCTCATAAGGCTTTTTGCCTTCTTCAGTACCAACACTGTTGGATTATGAGTAGGACTTGATGGAACTCTCTTTTTTTCTTTTCTTCAATCTTATCAATCAGGTTTTTTTATATGCGATTTTCCCATAAGCTTCTCTTTCCTTGTTAAAGTTTTTTGTAAAGATAAACGTTAGGAACAAATGTTACCGAGGACCCAATGTGTGTCGTAGGGCTACCAGAACGCAGCACGAGCCATAGATTTGACGCCATAAGTCACAGCCGTGCAGCCACGAGTTGCCACGATTTATAGGCACTGTATATTACTTTCTAAGAGTATTCCATTTTATCGTAAAGGAGCCAAAGACCTCGGCACAGCTGATGGAGGAATGGGGACTGGACAACGTAGAGTATTCTTTCTCTGAGGAAGACTACCATACACTGACTAACTACAAGGCCTTCAGCCAGTTTCTCAGGTATTTACAACTGTCTTGAACCATAAAAAAGGTGTTAAATAGAAAGGATCAGCTCACACAATTATGAAGAGTCAACGCAGAGGAACTTGCCGTGCCGCAAGAAAGTGGGGTCAAATTGAAAAAAGGGGGTTCCAAAATCAGGGTCTTCATTAAAAAAAAACTTTTTTATTACAAAAATAAATTACAAAGTCACTGTCTCAATGCCAGAGCTGAAAAATGGCTAGAACACTTGTTTCGAACAAGTGTCCTTAGTCATTGCATTCATTACAGTGACTAAGGACACCTGTCTGAAACGCGTTTGCTAGCCATTTTTTGGCTCTGGAACTGAAATTTATTTTTGTAATTAAAAATGTTTTTAATGAAGACCCTGATGCTGGAACTTCCATTTTTCTTTAAAAAAAAAAAAAAGGCATGGTGGATGCTAATTTTATTAAAATGTGTGGTGCTGGATGGTATTATGGATGTTCCCAGGTACAGAGGGGGTTGCTTAGGATGCGCCATGACTTGAGATTTAAATGAATTGATACGTTTAGGTCCCCATATTGTGCCAGATATATTTTTTTTTTTGTTAAAGAATGACAAAGTATATATACATGAATGATACATAAAGAGTTAATCTCATCGTCATAAAAGGCTAAAATCACAAATCGACCATTAAAAAAAATACCAACTTTGCAATTTACTTGTTTTCAAAAATCCTCTTCAGTCTAAAGGAGAGAGGGATTTTTAATTTTATCGGTTTACTGCTTATTGCTTAGGTTATTGGCCACTTCCGTAGTCTCATCAGCGGTGGCCAATAACCACCGCAGATGGTTTTGCCAGTTGGAGAGGCAAAACTGTCTCTGATTGCAGCATCGGAAACTATATAGTTTGGGCCGGTAGTGCAACCATGCCAGTGGTCCGAACTGCCAATTAAGCATGAGCGCACTACCCCCCTTATCAAGCAGGAAGGCGGGCGAGAGTGGTTGTATGATGAGATTGGCGGAGCGACTCTGGTCCAGGGGGTTAAGTATAGATTTTTCTAATTTTGGTGCCATTAATAAAGGAAAGTCCAGTAGAGGATAACCCCATTTAGACCCCTGAGCTCCCTCCATGTGATGATATTTACTTTTTTTTTTAAATCAATTTTAGACCTTTAATAGCAAAAAAGAACCCTAAGATTCCTATGTCCAAGATGATGACCGTGCTGGGTGCCAAATGGCGAGAATTCAGTGCCAATAACCCGCTGAAGGGCAGCTCGGCAGCGGCGGCGGCTGCGGCTGTCGCGGCGGCAGTTGAAACTGTGACAGTTGCTCCTCCGCTGTTAGTTGCTCAACCTCCTCCTATAAGAAAGGCAAAGACCAAGGAGGGGAAAGGTATGATCTTGATGGCGTTCTTGTTGGCAATAAGAGGTGAAATTCCTTTTTGTTGTTATTGCTAATACCTGCATTCATTATCAAGTTTTTGAACTTTTTTCATTTTTTTTTTAATTAAAAGCAATGTTCATGCTCCTGTTACAGTGGGAGAAATAAGTATTTTATCCCTTGCTGATTGTGTAAGTTTGCCCACAGACAAAGACATGAACAGTATATAATTTTAAGGGTAAGTTAATTTTAACATTGAGAGATAGAATATAAAAAATAAAATCCAGAAAATCCCATTGTTTAAATTATATAAATTTATTTGCATTTTGCAGTGAGAAATAAGTATTTGATCCCCTACCAAACATTAAGAGTTCTGGCTCCTATAGATCAGTTTGATGCTCCCAATCAACTGGTTATCTGCATTAAAGACAGTTGTCTTACATAGTCACCTTTATAAAAGACTGCTGTCCACAGACTCAATTAATCAGTCAGACTCGAAGCTCTACAACATGGGCAAGACCAAAGAGCTTTATAAGGATTTCAGGGACAAGATCATAGACCTGCACAAGGCTGGAATGGGCTACAAAACCATAAGTAAGGCGCTGGGTGAGAAGGAGACAACTGTTGGTGCAATAGTAAGAAAATGGAAGAAATACAAAATGTCTGTCAATCAACATCGATCTGGGGCACCATGCAAAATCTCACCTCGTGGGGTATCCTTGATCATGAGGAAGGTGAAAGATCAACCTAAAACTACACAGGGGGAACTTGTTAATGATCTCAAGGCAGCTGGGACCACAGTCACCAAAGAAACCATTGGTAACGCATTACGCCGTAAAGGTTTAAAATCCTGCAGTGCCCGCAAGGTCCCCCTGCTCAAGAAGGCACATGTGCGGGCCAGTCTGAAGTTTGCCAATGAACACCTGGATGACTCTGTGAGTGATTGGGAGAAGGTTAAAAGGTGTCAGAGGAGACAAAAATTGAGGTTTTTGGCATTAACTCAACTCGCTTTGTTTGAAGGAAGAGAAATGCTGCCTATGACCCTAAGAACACCATCCCCACTGACAAGCATGGAGGTGGAAACATTATGTTTTGTGGGTGTTTCTCTGCTAAGGGCACATGACTACTTCACCGCATCAGTGGGAGAACGGATGGAGCCATGTACCGTAAAATCCTGAGTGATAACCTCCTTCCCTCCGCCAGGACATTAAAAATGGGTTTTGGCTGGGTCTTCAAGCAAGACAATGACCCAAAACATACAGCCTAGGCAACAAAGGAGTGGCTCAATTAGAAGCATATTAAGGTCATGGAGTGGCCTAGCCAGTCTCCAGACCTTAATCCCATAGAAAACTTATGGAGGAAGTTGAAGCTCCGAGTTGCCAAGCGACAGCATCAAAATCTTAATGATTTCGAGATGATCAGCAAAGAAGAGTGGACCAAAATTCCTCCTGACGTGTGCGCAAACCTCATCATCAACTCCAAAAACGTCTGACTGCTGTGCTTGCCAACAAGGGTTTTGCCACAAAGTATTAAGTCTTGTTTGCCAGAGGGATCAAATACTTATTTCTCACTGCAAAATGCAAATACATTTATTTAATTTATACAGTGTTATTTTTCTGGATTTTATTTTTTGATATTCTATCTCTCAATGTTAAAATTAACCTACCCTTAAAATTATAGACTGTTCATGTCTTTGTCAGTGGGCAAACTTACACAATCAGCAAGGGATCAAATACTTTTTTCCCCCACTGTATGTATGATTTTCGTTCATTTTAATTTATTTATTTACTTGTTTTTTTATCAGTTAATCTAAATGTTGAGTTTTCAAGTTCCTACCTTTATTTTGCATGTATTATAATAACATCTGATTTCTAAATTATAATATACTTCCTTTTTTACTGCTAACTCTGCAATGTCTGATGTCCAGGGCCCGGTGTTAGGAAAAAATATAAATCCAAAGATTCTAAGAAGAAAGGAAAAGGGAAGAAAGTTGCAAACCTCAAATTTAAATTTGGAGGAATGGTGAACAAAAGGAGAAAAGGTTCTTCGGTAAGTACCTAAACATGGCTGGAAAAAAAAATGTAATAAAAATTGAAGCAACCATTTAAAATTAGATTTCGTTTTACCGTTTTGTGTTTGCAGCGCCTGTGCAAACATATGTGTCTCCAGGGATGCAGACTATAACTCACACTGTTTGTTGTCTAAGGCACAGGAACACATAAGTCGCCGTAGTTTTTTGTATACACAAAACTTTTACTTTTTTTAAATATTTTCTTCAAACTTTATTTTATAGGCCACTAAGTAATTGATAGGGTACATTCATAACCGTTGTCGGCGAGGTGCCCCATTGCCATACTTTTGTAAAATAATAGACACTTTGGTCCCAATTTATTATATTATTGTGCTTTTTTTCCTCTAGTTTTTGGTGTTTTTTAATTTGTTTTTTTTTTTTTTAATTTGCGCTTTATTCTTTTAATTTGCACCTTTTTAAAGTCTATTTTATAAGTGTATTCCTGTTTTTGTGTTCATTATTATGGGCTGGATTTGAAGGGGTATTACAGTCTCCAATATCCTATCCCAATATGTAGTAGGTGTAGTGATAATAATAATAATAATATTAGCAAGTACCTCCAATTAGAAAAGTAGTATAGTTCTTCTGATTAGCTGTGTGGCTTACCCCATGTGCAGGGCATTGTAGTAGCTTGGGTTTCCATGGTTATGACCACTCATATAGGGACAGTTAGATGTTAGTGTTCGTAACCATGGATATCTAAGCTACTACAATCACCTGCACATGGGGTAAGCGACATAGCGAATCAGAAGAACTATACTACATTTCTAATTGATGGTATTTGCTAATGTTATAATCATTATTACACCTACTACACATTGGGATAGGATCTTGGAGATGGGAATACTCCTTTTAATGGTTCCTTTTTTTTTTAAAAGTCACATTTTTGGACAAACGCGCTCCAGTTCACCTCCTCGGAGTGATTTTATCTACGCGGGACTTAAATTTTGTGACAATAAAAATAAAAAGCATTTTTGCATGAAACATGTGCCCTGTTTTGTAGAATGTCGAGACAAAAAAGAAAAGTTACTTTAAACCCCCCCATAAATGATGAATTGGGCTCTTTGTGCTCCTCTCTGTCCCATAATGAATAAAGACCGCCTCACTGTAATTTAATAATTACATAATATATCTTACATAATAAGCCCCTGTCACAATCTGCTTATCCAGTCCACAATTTGCCAACGTTACGTCCAAATTCTTAGACCTTCATCAGACTGATCAGTAGTAGAAAGCTGAAATTAAAGGTTTGTATAGGGGGCGAGCGGTCATTAGTCTGACCGTATACATCACATATTTCTTCTTGTATATACAGAGTGAAGAGGACGATAGAGAGGAGTCTGACTTTGACAGCGCAAGTATCAATAGCACCTCTGTCAGGTCGGATATTTCGGGTGGTCTAGGAAAGAAAGGAAAACGAAGGAAGAAGAAAAATAAAAGGAGTAAGTATTGGTATTCTTTTCTTTTTTTTTTAGGTGGTTTTAGGGTATCAGGAAAACAGCCATCATGGGGCATAGCTATAACCACAGACCCCATTTATGTAGGAGGGCATTATTTTTTAGTAGGAGGCTCCTTGTTCTCGATCCTCACCCTTGAGTAGTCTTTTGCTCATTGAGAACCTGTCTTGTCCTTCACTACATCGACGGCTCATTTGTGTAATACTTAATTCCTCCTATGGTGGCGCTGCAGGGAAATAGAACACTCACTGCCATGTTTAGGGCAGCATGGTGGCTCAGTGGTTAGCACTGTAACATAGCCCTGGGGTCCCACCAAGGACAACATCTGCAAGGAGTCTGTATGTTCTCCTCGTGGTTACGTGGGTTTTCTCCTTTTTCTATATTTTCATCCCACGCTTCAAAGACATACTGACACGGGATTTATTTATTTTGTCCGTGTCTGATTTTTTTTTTCCTTGGCCTGAAAAAAAAAATAAATCGCAAAATACACAGTTTGCCTCCGAGAATTGAATGTCACTCGTCCACTCATGTCAATTGGTATGTGAAAAAAATTGGACCGCACTTGGATGACATTTGGAGAAAGTGTGGAGACTTTTTTCTTTTTTCTTTCCACCTCTGAGAAAATCGAATCTCGCTCTGACCAATCTCCGGTCAGAGTCCGATTAGCATAATCTGAACAATTAAGAGTTAAGTATGCAAATAAATTTCAGAGAAGTGCATGCATGGCCCTTAAGTCTCCTTACTCTGACATGCCGGGCTTGGCTTGTTACTCTCCACAAGGAGAAACGTTGCCCCTTAGATCTCGGATGCAGAGGAAACCTGTGGACCTACCGCAACAATTTGGGATTGTCAAAAGTGAACAACCCCCTTTTGTTAGTAGGTTTCCCCAAAAATAAACGGAGTAGAAAATATCCCAACGCGAAGACCCCCTAGTGATCACGTTGAGTCTGTGGGAAGAACCTGGCAGCAATTTTTCAATTCCTCTGCAGCACCACAGGGCAAATGAAGCAAATGAAGCACCTAATAAAATGAATGGGTGGTCCTTGTAATAAATGTCAGGTCCTCCAGAGCCAAGAGTCAAGTAAATAAGGCAGCACACTGCAGGGCTAAAACATGCAACCATGAAAACATGAAAATTGAACTGCATTACTGCACTAGAAATATGAAAAATGAGAGCGTTTAGCGCATAAAAATGGCCAATTTTATGTGTACCTGGTAGCCCCTTTACGGCATCTCTCTTATACCAGGTCCTACGCTTGCCTTACCTCGCTAAGAATAAACGTCTCCATCTGAACGGGTACCTGTGAAACCTCTTCCTAGACTAAAATTCTCTCTCTCTATGGAGGGGTATTGGACCTGCTGTAATTAAAACACCTGTGGCTAGGAGGCGGAGTGCTCGATCAGAAGGCTAAAGAATACATTTCAAAAACCTGACCGGCACATCCAAACATAGACTAAGTGTGAACAGGTGCTGAACCTAGAGTCGCCAACTCGTATATAGTTAAGTAAATAAGGCAGCACACTGTAGCGCTAAAACATGCAAACATGAAACACGAAAATTGAACTGCATTACTGCACTAGAAATATGAAAAATGAGAGCGTTTAGCGCATAAAAATGGCCAATTTTATGTGTACCTGGTAGCCCCTTTACGGCATCTCTCTTATACCAGGTCCTAAACTTGCCTTACCTCGCTGAGAATAAACGTCTCCATCTGAATGGGTACATGTGAAACCTCTTCCTAGACTAGGAGGTGGAGTGCACGATCAGAAGGCTAAAGAGCCAAGAGGCGCCCTTGGCGTCTGTTCTCTGTTTTGGCGTTACAATAAGGATACTTTTCGGAGAACTCCTTTTAAGAACCCCCAATAAGACCCTATTATGACCCCCCTATCTATTATCTAGAGCCTGATTGGCCATAAATTAGACCTAACGATGTTACCCCTTGAAAATTCTCGATCGAAAAAAAGTCATTCATAATCTGATTTGTATCTAGTTGAAGTTGGAGAAGGAGATGGATATGAAACAGACCACCAGGACTACTGCGAAGTCTGTCAACAGGGAGGAGAGATAATCCTTTGTGACACGTGTCCTCGTGCCTATCACCTTGTCTGCCTGGATCCAGAACTGGAGAAAGCCCCTGAGGGCAAGTGGAGCTGTCCGCACTGCGTAAGAGCCTTCTCCATTCTGTCTGACAATCTCCAATCGTCTCAATATATTAAAGCGAAGTTGTCGTGCGAAAATGAATCATGTTTTTTTTTTAAAGTTATTTATTTATTTATTTTAAACTTTTTATAAATTTGGTATCAATGTAATCGTACTGACCTGCAGAGGAAAGTCACCGTGTTATTTTCTCCATACCAGCGAGCGGCGTAACTATGGAACCTAAGAAACAAGAGCAGAATTGCCTTTTATTTTTATTTTTTTTTTTACATTTCTCAAAGATTTTTTTTTCTGCCTCCAAATATATGGTAAATGAAATGGCGCAAGTTAAAGAATAAAACTATTCCTGCAACAACAAAAAATTAAAAATAAACGTAAGTCCTCATATGCTTATGTAGAGAGGAAAAAAAAACCTAATAAAAAAAGAAATCAAAACAAAGAAAAACAATGGCCTGGCATGGGGCAGTATGGTGGCTCAGTGTATCGCGCTGTATGGTGGCTCAGTGTATTGCGCTTTATGGTGGCTCAGTGGTTAGCACTGTATGGTGGCTCAGTGGTTAGCTCTTTTTGGTGGCTTAGTGGTTAGCACTGTATGGTGGCTCAGTGGTTAGCACTGTATAGTGGCTCAGTGGTTAGCTCTTTTTTGTGGCTCAGTGGTTAGCACTGTATGGTGGCTCAGTGGTTAGCTCTTTTTGGTGGCTCAGTGGCTAGCACTGTATGGTGGCTCAGTGGTTAGTACTGTATGGTGGCTCAGTGGTTAGCTCTTTTTGGTGGCTCAGTGGTTAGCACTGTATGGTGGCTCAGTGGTTAGCTCTTTTTGGTGGCTCAGTGGTTAGCACTGTTGCTTTGCTGCTCTGGGGTTCTGGATTCAAACCCCACCAAGGCTAACATCTGCAAGGAGTTTGTATGTAATGTAAATAAATCACTTCAACTACAAAAGTTCCGTATTTTCCTAAAACAGCCCCCTTTCCAAGCCATGTGCTACCCCCATATACTGAAATAAGTTGACTGATCACTTTCTAGCCGAAACTGAGTGTCTGTGATTTCCATCCAGGATTGTTATTTCCTGAATGAATCTGTCGCCGTCCTGTCTCCGTTACTTACGGTGTAGACTCTGGTGTCTCACTATATCACACAGACTCCATCATTATCTTAAGACGTTTTGAACATTCTGTTTTGATATTTTATTGAAAAAAATAAATAAAAAAAGAGATGAAGGAAAATGATATTTAAGATAAGCTCAGCTGGAAGAATGAGCGATTCATTGTCACTTCTCTGCTGTCTCCCGCTGAGCGCTGAAATCGGATGAATATTGATGATGGAGTTTATTTTGGTAGGTCCCCGGGGAATTCAGTATATAGGAAGGTTGTGCATGTTTTGGTTCCTGGAACATGTTGTATCTATAACAATCTTACATGCTATCATACCGATAAAAGCCTAATAGCAAATCCCTAAAATCCATCATCATCACACAGGTGTTATCACCCGGTTTTTCTGGACTCGCGTGGCACATCTGTGATACATTCAACACACACCTAGACAATATCTACCATTATTCCTACACAAAACATGAGCTGTACCTGCAGCCCCAACGCGCGTTTCGCATGGGCTTCCTCTGGGGGCTGTGTATGCCTTCCCTCTAGTTATGGACCATTATTGTCTTTTTTATCTTATTGCATGCATATTGGTGGACATGGACACCATGTTTTGTGTAGCAATAATTTGTACTGGGAGTGTCCATATTGATTGCATTCTATGGCCATTTTTATAGACCTTTGGCCATATTGATTGAAATATTCTGCCACGTGCATCTTCAGCTTTCATAATCCCATGTCTAATGTCATGTTTGTAAACTATACGCTAAAACAAAATGAAAGGGGTCCAGCATTTTTTGCAAAATGGGGTACAATTTGAAATGGGATGCGTCTTTCTATCACTAGGTTTGGTGGGTAGCCGGTTTCGCTAACACGTGGGATTGGTGCGCCATTTATCTACTAAGGGTAGATCATGTAGAACTTAATAATAGTAACACTGGCTCTGTGTGTCTAGGAGAAAGAGGGCATCCAGTGGGAGCCGAAGGAGGAAGAGGAGGAGGAAGAGGATGTTGGAGGAGGAGGAGGAGAAGAAGATGATGAAGAAGACGACCATATGGAATTTTGCCGTGTCTGTAAAGATGGAGGGGAGCTCCTGTGTTGTGACACTTGCCCTTCCTCCTACCATTTGCACTGTCTTAACCCACCTTTGCCTGAAATACCAAATGGGGAATGGTTATGCCCACGCTGCACTGTAAGTGGCAATATGCCGCAATTACAACCCTCGGTAGATGGAAATGATTACACTTTGAGATGAGCATTGATCCACCCGATTCGCTGATTTGCCAGCCTTATCTCGCACTATCTCTGTCTTACATTTTTAGCTCCTCTGTTCCATCATATTCTAGAGCCTTTTCAAAGAGTTACAGTCCTGTCTGTACAAATGGATCAATATCTGTCTTATAGCTCATTGCTCCTGCCATGAATTATTCATAAAGGCATTTTCACGATTCAATTCCAACTCTGTATAATGAACACAAGCTCCAAACAACATGGATCTATATTTTATATATTTATATCTATATTTTATGGTTTTATTATCTAATTTACTTGATGCATTTTTTGCTTATATATTACTGGGATCTAAGCTCTGATTTTCTGATACAGAATTCCCTTCTCGGAGGTAATGGATAAAATTCTGGTTGCCTTTTTCCACCACTAGAGGGAGCTTACTGCATACTTTTATGATGCCGACTTCGGTAAACACTCTTGAGTTCCCCCTAGTGGTGGAAAAAAAAAGTTTGGTAGGATGGAGGTATGGTAGCTATTCTCTGGGGTTGGTTAGGATAAGATGGGGTAGGTCATTAATTAGTATCAGGAGGGTTGGGCACTGTCTAATTTTTAGGGACCTCTTTTTTTAATTTTTTTAGCCTCTAATATATACACAAATCTTACAGTGTCCGCCTTTAAAAGGCAAAGTTCAAAGAATTCTTCATTGGGTATGGAGAGAACCCCCTACACATGTATCAGGACCTATTGGTGAGATTGATCCCCTCATGCCCCCTCCGAAGCCCATGGAAGGCATTCCGGAACGTGAATTTTTTGTCAAGTGGGCAGGACTCTCCTATTGGCACTGCTCATGGGTGAAAGAATTACAGGTGAGAAATTAATTGTAGAATAATACGAAATTTTTTTGTTACCTTGCCTTACCTTTAATCTGGAATTTTCAAACAGTTTTACGCCAGAATTCTGGCAAAATACTGTTTGATAAATCGGGGTTTTAGTGTATTTGAAAGCCGAAGAACCTTAAATGATAAAATAAGGAAAGATAAACTCAAGGTAAAATTGATATGTTTTGTGAGAACGAATCAGTGGATGGATCATGATGCAGAAATGTAATAAACCCTCATAGAGACAATCCTTGTATTATGTTCCACCTCCTCTAGAATCGGTTCTCTTCCTCTGAAAGGGTTGTCCACTACTCGTCCAATGGTTGTACAAAGGATAACCCCATTAGCGGACGCTGATTGGCTACAGGGCTCATGTGACATAATATTGTCAGGGGAGCCCTGGGAGACCCAGCACTGCCAACGCTGGAATGGCACTGGTGCTGAAGGTGAGTATCGGTTATTTTATGCTATTTAAGAGTAGTGGACAACCTCTTTAGTTGTAAAGCGAGTATTCCTATCTTGTGCATTTATTGCATATCCACCGAATATGTAATCTGATCAGTGCGGGTCGCACTTCCCGAACTCGCACATATCTGTTCTTCTAGCTATGAACTAGTGAGCAAGTTATGGATACAGCCAAGTGGGTGGTCCTTGCACTATCAGGCATTTATGGTATATCTTAAAGTGTGAATACTTCTTTAACTCACAAAAGGTTGTCCTAAGCTCTGGAGATTAAATAACTTTGCCTATTTATCAGCTTGAGCTTTACCACACGGTAATGTTCCGGAATTACCAAAGAAAGAACGACATGGATGACCCGCCACCATTTGATTACGGATCAGGGGACGAGGAAACCAAGAGTGAGAAACGGAAAACGAAGGACCCTCATTATGCACAAATGGAGGAGAAATACTATCGTTACGGTATAAAGCCAGAGTGGATGATGATACACCGGATAATGAACCACAGGTAGGAGACATCTCTGAGCACCTTCCGATCTAGTGTAGAAACGATTGTCCTACATAAATAAGGAAATATGTCAAAGTTGTCGAGCAAAAATGAATATGATCACCTTTTTGTAATTCATATATAATCTAGATACAGTCTGTATAAAATGCTAAATAACTATACTTTATCTTATACTGATCCAGCATTGCATTATACTCCAGAGCTGCATTCATAATTCTGCTGATTGTCACTGGAAACCGTCAATAGGTTTGTCAATGGATAAACCTCTTCCAGATTAGTCGAGCTCCTATAATATCACCTTTTCCTACATTATGTTACTGATGCAAGTGTTGACCCTTTAAAAGCCTCTGCAAGTAATAGAAAATTTGACATAGTGTATATAATTTGAGAATTGAGTTTGTTTGCGCTCTTATTTTTTATTGGGCATTAGGTTGTATACTGTCCCTTTAAGGGGAGTTGCTTAAAGTGCACATATGGAGTTAGTCTGGAAAGTTAAAGTGGAACTGGACTTTCAACATACTTTACATAAATTAATAGAATAGGCAAATATAAGAAACTTTGTAATATATTTTATCAGTGAATTCTGATTCCTTCCCCACTTATCACTTCTTTCCCTCCCCCCATAACCTAAACATGTCACTCACTCTGAAAATAAAACAGATTAAAGCCAAGACCAACCGCCAGCACACTGTGATGTCATGGTACACGGTCCATTACACTCTATGAAGAGGGGATTGGGAGGAGCAGAGAGAGGAAACAGGCAGAGGGAGACCAAAAAGATCACTCTGAGCTTTCTAACAAGTCTTTCACCTCAGTGCTGAATTCACATACACACAGCTCAGTACTTCTGTATATTGTTCTCTGCGGCCCTTGCTGTTTTTTTTAGCTGTGTGCTAAAAAAGGAAATAAGTGCAGGAGTCAATCCCTATGTGCTGTGCCAAGTATGGGGGATATAATCCGCTAGTCTCTTCCCACGTGCACAGAGTGGATTGCTAACAGATAGAGTCTGCAAAGAGGAAAAATTGGGAAAATGAAGGATGCAAGTCGTATAATGGTCAGAAATAGTGTTATACCTTATATACACACAGGACAGCTTATTTTGAAAAGTACAGTTATCCTTTAAGGAATAAAAAAATGATTTCTCTTATACATTATTAATGACCACAAAGCTGAATTTGACCTTGACAGCAAAATGCTGCTCATAAAAGATCTTTATGGTCGGTAGATTTACAGACGGGGAGACGCAATAAAGACATCACTTTATAAATGTGACAGTAGAAAACACCGTCTGTTACTTGGTGTTCTATGAGGAACTATGCCGTCTGAATCTTAAGGCCGAATGTATTTATCCTTAAAAGTTAATTTCCTTGTCCTCTCTGTATCACGAGCGCAGTAAGTGTCACTTGTCCTCAGTCAGGAGAATGGTGCGAGGAGAATAATAATTGTGTATATTCCGTACTTGTAAGACATGGCGTCCCTCCGTGCTGTTGTCTAGGACTGTCTTATATCTGCCCCTGTGTCCGCTCTTGGCTCTTCGTGTGATGAGATCAGGGGCTCATAGGGTCACATAACAGGATATTAATCAGGTTGTTGCCCGTTTACAATCAGCCATAAGATAGATTTACTTTTATACAATTTTTAACAAAACTCCAACTGAAAAATGTTAAAAGTCATAATCCGAAACGTTTTCTCAGCTTCGGAACCATAGAAAGTCAGGGGGAGATTATCTACAAGCGTCTGATTCAGCTGCTAATTTCTCATTGGGATCATGCTGGGACTTCCCACTGGGAGAGGGTGGAAGAGCTGCTGATTTCAGAATCTTGTCACAGAACGTTTTACTGGACCATTGAGTTTTTGGTTAAAACGTGGGGTTGAAATTACACGAGTGGACTGCTGTCAATGGGGACGGACTGACTAAAATACATTACAGTAGGGGCTTACGTAGAAACCATTGGGGCTCCATAGCAAAAGTTTTCTAATTGGGCTCCCCTTGCAAAACAACATTTCAGTGGGGTCATGGCACTTACGCGCAATCACAGGGAATACCTTCCACCTTTTATAAACAAGGAGGGGGATATGTATTGCCAGCTGTACTCAGAAATTGTGCCCCTATTGAAGCCCCTTTGTGTTCTCATTCACTACCAGACCAAATAATGGACTGATATGATGGACCAAATAATGCTTGCCTCACATGCAGTATTATACACCCACAGTGAGCTCCTCTACAGTATCCCACTCAAGTACTGTATGATTAACCCAGAGTGACCCCAGTAAAGTAAGATGCCCCAATTCAGTATCATGTCCCTATAGTTTTTCTACACCGTATAATGACCCCCACAGTGAGCCCTCTCTTCAGAATGTGACCTCAGTCACCCCTGACACATAATATAATCCGTCCAATTCCCCAAACACTGAATGATGCTGCTGCATGATGCCTGCTATACACAGTACAATGGCTCCGCAGCTCCCCTATACATGGTATGATGACCCCGCGGTATGATGACCCCCCTAAACATATCATGATGCCCTCCTAAATACAGTATGATGGCCATAAATCTCTATACACTGTATGATGGCCCCTACCGCTCCCTATACAAGTATGATGACCCCATAAACATAGTATGATGCCCTCCTATGTACAGTATGATGGCCCCTACAGCTCCTCTGTATACAATATAATGCCCTTACAGCCCCCAACTCCTGTATACATAGTGTGATTAACCTTACAGCTCCCCTATACTCGGTATGATGGCCCCACTGATCATAGTATGATGCCCTCCTATATACAGTATAATGGCCTCACAGCTCCTCTGTATGATGTCCTTACAGCCCCTAACTCCTGCATACACTGTATGCATAGTATGATTACCCCTACAGCTCCCCTATACATAGTATGATGGGCCCATAGCTCACACAGTATAATGACCTTATACCCCTATATACAGTATGATGACCCCCACAGCTCCCCTCTTCACAGTATGATGCCCCGTACACAGTATGAGTCTCCCTATACAGTTTGATGTCCCACAGCTTTCCTATACACAGCATAATAACCCTCTATATACGGTATGATGCTCCAATAAATACAGAATGATGGCCGCCCACTACACACAACATGATGACCCTTACATCTTCCCTTGCCACAGTATGATGCCCCCATATACACAGTATGATAGACCCCTATATACAGTATAATGACCGTCACAGCTCCCCTGTGCATAGTATAATGACCCACTTGTACACAGTATAATACCTCATGGATCAACTAAATGGTGGATCAGGGCGCTCACTCATGTACCTACATCCTGAGGATGCCGATATTGTTGAAATCCTGACATTGGGCATTGGGGGAATCAGCACCACCCTCGACTCACAGGTCCAGTAGTGGCCACATGGTCTGCCAAAATGGGTGGTATGCTACTGATTAATGTCTTTGGTGGTTGTCGGTGGTATTCCCTGCTCCCCTCCAATGGTACATTTAAGACCCATTTAGAAAGCCTGACAGTCAGGTTCCAAGCATTCATAGTATTATCGTCTCGTCTGAACAGGCTGGCAATTAGCTGATCAATGATCAGTATGAAGGTTTCTTTCTCGTCAGTGCATCATCCTGTGTAAACAGGTATGTGCCGTCGATTATTGATTGTTCTGTGCTTGTAGAATTCTGGTTGACCTGACTAAACAAGGTAGTAAACGACTGCCGATCAGCTTGCATTTAACCAAGTGGTGGTAATTTACCGGCCTGAATTGTTATGTGTAAACAGACCGTTAGTCAGGAGAAGGTTAGTTTTCATCATGACCATGTTTTCATTGTTGCTTTGGTCCTGATTCTTATCCCCACAGTAGCACACTGTGTCTGATTGTCCGCCTCCAGTATTCGTATACGCCCAAAAATAATGCACCACAGAGCACATGTTGACTCTAGTCGGCACCATTATAGTCCATGACCCTGTCGGTGTATACCCCCAAATCCATTTTGTGGGGGAATTCGGACATAAGTCCCAATGGGACCACTGAACATGTGAAGGCACCCTAGCCCAATTTTTATCCCTGATGGATCACTTTAATTCACGATGGATCATTTTTATCCCCGGATGAATGACCGCCGCTCTATTATTTCTCTACAGGATAAAGTCTAGCGCAGTGCTCACAATCCTATAGGAAATTCATGGGCCGGAGGCCGAACATGTGCACTGTCCTCCATTCCTACCGGGATAAACGTGTCCTGATTGGTGTGGGTCCCGGCGGTCGGACCCCCACTGATCAGTAAGTTATTATCTGGATAGGTGATAACTGTATCACCGCTTTAATGTCCCTCCAGATAGCCTCGCCACCTGATGACATCAATACGAGCAGCCTGTCTTCTGTTTTTATTGTTTGGTCTACTCGTGCACTTACTGTAATTAGTTTTCCTTTTTCCGCATTCATATTACACCATATCCGAGTTTCCGTTGCACATTTATGTCTTCCATGAAATATATCCTATTGACTTTTTTTCTGCCTTTGGAGCGATTACAGGCCAGATAATTATATAATTCGCAACTGAGAACATTGGAGAGTGGAAAAGTAAAAAAAAAAATAATACTAATAATCCCCTTTCTCGATTATTTTTGTGTGTTCCACGAAGTACGCACCTCGGAACTTTATAGTTGAGATCATCGTCATGGAAACACACATTTCCAGCAAATTGATGTTGTGACTACTCAGAGTTGGATTGAAAGAAGAGATGTATATATATATTTTTTCTTTAAGCACTGTAATTGTAGTGATATTAAACATGTGATTAAAATCCGAGACGTGAGACTGTAATTAAGAGCTCACGATACATCAATTCAGTCCGCATGAGCTAATCCAGCAACTCATCATTAACTATATAGTATCACAGCCGGCGTCAATCCTAACGGTATTATTATTAGTTTTCAAAGTGTAGGCGCCAAACTTGAACCGCAGCTGGTTTAGGGAAAACTACAGCCGCCCACTTTGCCGAATTCTTCCTGTTCCGTTACATGCTGGAAAGTCTCTGTTCTCGTTTGTCATAGAACCAAATTCACCTTTCAGTTTCTGAGCCCATCATACATATTTTTCCCCCCCTTGGCTTCCCTGTGAGGAGTTTCCAGCTTTAATTGGCTAGTGGTATTTGAATAAATGTCCTAGGAGACAGGAATACAGTACTATCTGTGCCTACAGCGTTTACAGAGAGACAGCGGTGTCTGAACCAACATTATTTAAGAAAAGGAAGAATTTCAGTAGTTTCGGTGCTTGTATGGTCGACTGGTAAATACAGGGACACAGTACTATCTGAGCTTACATTATTTACAAGGAGACATTTGGAGGCAGTACTATCTGAGCGTATATGATTCTGATGGTACTGTATGTGCCTAGATCCTTTAGAGAAAAACAGGAAAATGGTGCTCTGTGCCTACATAAGTTACAGTGAGAGACAAGGTTGATGTAACTGTGCCTATTACATTTACAGTGAGAGTCAAGGAGGTGATACTATCTGTGTCTGCAGCATTTAAAGTGAGATCAAATGTTGGTACTGTATGTACATGCATAACTTAGGCTACTTTCACACTTGCGTTTTCTGGTTTCTGTCGTCGTGCAGTGAAATGACGTATCGACGGACGTCATGAAAATAGTGGAAAACATGTGCGACGGATCTAGTGAAATGACGGATGCGTTGTTTATGTTGTTTCTATTTGTCAATGGAAACATTTCCGAGAGAGAGAGATAGAAAAAACGCAAGTGTGAAAGTAGCCTTACAATGAGACAAGGCTGAAGGTACTGTTAAATAAATAGGGCAGCACACTGCAGCGCCAAAACATGCAAGCTTGAAAACACGCAATTTGAACTGCATTACTGCACTAGAAATATGAAAAATGAGAGCTTTTAGCGCACAAAAATGGCCAATTTTATGTGTACCTCGTAGCCACTTTACGGCTGAAGGTACTGTCTGTGCCTCCTTCATTTACAGTGAGAGATCACGTTGGAGGTACTGTCCATGTCTCTTATCATTTATACTGCGAGAAGGTTGATGGTACTGTCTGTGCCTCCATCATTTGCAGTGAGAGAGAAGGTTGAAGGTACTGTCTGTGCCTCCATCATTTGCAGTGAGAGACCAGGCTGGAGGTAATGTCTGTGCCTCCATCATTTGCAGTGAGAGACAAGGTTGAAGGTACTGTCTGTGCCTCCATCATTTGCAGTGAGAGACAAGGTTGAATGTACTGTCTGTGCCTGTATCATTTACAGTGAGAGACAAGGTTGAAGGTACTGTCTGTGCCTCCATTTACAGTAAGAGACAAGGTTAATGGTACTGTCTGTGCTTGTATCATTTACAGTGAGAGACTAGGTTGAAGGTACTGTCTGTGCCTCCATTTACAGTGAGAGACAAGGTTGATGGTACTGTTTGTGCCTCCAACATTTACAGTGAGAGACCAGGCTGGAGGTAATGTCTGTGCCTCCATCATTTGCAGTGAGAGACAAGGTTGAAGGTACTGTCTGTGCCTCCATCATTTGCAGTGAGAGACCAGGCTGGAGGTAATGTCTGTGCCTCCATCAGTTACAGTGAGAGACCAGGCTGGAGGTAATGTCTGTGCCTCCATCAGTTACAGTGAGAGACCAGGCTGGAGGTAATGTCTGTGCCTCCATCATTTACAGTGAGAGACAAGGTTGAAGGTAATGTCTCTGCCTCCATCATTTGCAGTGAGAGACAAGGTTGAAGGTACTGTCTGTGCCTCCATCAGTTACAGTGAAAAGAGGGAGACACAAAAGCGCAAATAGGGTCTTATCAAACGTTACACAAAGTTGCCCACCAAGAGAACTACTCACCTGGTGAGATTGAAGGAAGGACATATATTAATGGCGGCTGCTGCAGATCCACAGGTCAGTGCAGGACCTGATTGAAGCACACACTTAGATAGGAGAAAAAAGGATCATCCCCGCGCTGCCGCATGAAGAATTTCAAAAATTGTAGAGGTTTCAACGTGGTTTATTCTACGCGTTTCAGGGTTCAGGTGACCCCTTCATCAGGACATACCACAAATATTGTACCAATACAATTGTATTGTACAATTTTTGAAATTCTTCATGCGGCAGCGCGGGGATGATCCTTTTTTCTCCTATCTAAGTGTGTCCATCAGTTACAGTGAGAGACAAGGTTGGAGGTACTGTCTGTGCCTCCATCATTTATACATAGAGAAGGTTGATGGTAATGTCTGTGCCTGTATCATTTACAGTGAGAGACTAGGTTGATGGTACTGTCTGTGCCTCCATTTACAGTAAGAGACAAGGTTAATGGTACTGTATGTGCCTGTATCATTTACAGTGAGAGACAGGTTAATGGTACTGTCTGTGCCTGTATCATTTACAGCGAGAGACTAGGTTGATGGTACTGTCTGTGCCCCCATTTACAGTAAGAGACAAGGTTAATGGTACTGTATGTGCCTGTATCATTTACAGTGAGAGACTAGGTTGATGGTACTGTCTGTGCCTGTATAATTTACAGCGAGAGACTAGGTTGATGGTACTCTCTGTGCATACAACATTAAAAATAGAGGGAAGGAGGCAGCACCTTCAGGGTATACATCTGTTAGAGAGAGACAGGGAGATGGTACTGTCTGTGCCTACATCACTATGTAGGCAGCACGGTGTACTGAGAGTGACATCCATATTACACTGACATATATGTTGGTCACTTTGTCTTCACATGGGCTTTGCACTAGGCTTATAATAATCTGATAATGCATGCATGTACATAGATAGTAAATGGAGTATCCTCCTGCTCTATAACCTCCTGCCTGCAGATCACGTACTATTTTCAACATGACAAGTTCTCTTTAAAAACTAATAAATAATAACCTGTACCTGCAGCTATTCTCAAAACAGACATAATATTTCCCAGATCACTCCTTTATATTGCTCCCATGCGTCTGAAATGTAAAGGCCTGTAGCGTGATGTGACCTCACACCATAAAATCCAACATATATTTTCTCGCTGGGCCCAGATAAGGTCACCTTTAATGGGCAGCTGCGTACACTTGTTCTGTTAAACCTGGCGCGAAGGCGGCACTGGACATATATAAAAGGAAAAGTGGGGAATGATTGGCCGTTGGTAGTCAATCTGGTCGGATTGTCAGACGTCACAACTTTATTACAATCAGTGGCCTCTTTAGAACATTTGTTTTATTCTCTGATTTACTCAGTGGTCCAAGATTTCCCTGCCACAAAGTATGAGACATTGGAGAACAATTGTAAAAAAAAAAGTCTGCCTGGAGGACCCAGTGCCTCTGTACCTGCATTGATTCCAATTGCAATGCTGTAATACTTTGTTTATCCTGCGGAGGTGCTATAGAGAAATCTAACACTCACTGCCATTCACACCTACCAATAACAAATAAGTGCTTGATGACCCTACAGTGGGGCATCGTGTGATTAGCTTATTACATGGGGACCCTTACATAGTGGACAACCCCTTTATTTCAAAAAACGTATTTGTTATTAGTGAAGTTGTCCTAAACTGTACAGCCTTTTGTTTTTTTAAAGGGGTTGTATCATGATGATATCCCTTGGCCATATGCCCTATAAAAGCTTATGGACATCACAGAGGGGGAGTCCTTAACTTAAAGAGAACCTCTCATCAAGATTTTATACCCCAAACTAGTGGCATATATGTAAAGGTGCTTTCAGGCTGAGTAAATCGTTACCTTTTTTGTAGAAATCTGTTTTGCAGTTTTAAAGAAATCTGTAGTTGAAATTGTTTGTGAATGAGCTGTAAGTGCAGTGGGTGGGACAATGCACATTTAGCTTTGATGAGATCATAAATCAGCTGAGAGGAGCTAAAAAAAAAAGACAAGACTAAGAAATGAAAAGTTACAAGCTCCCTGTCAGAATGAGCTCGCTGGTGGAATCTCCGTTAACTCAATATGCAGCCAGTGTAGACAGTGTAACACAAAGGCTATAGGAGGCAAATTGGGCAAAGTTATTTTTTAATAAAACACAGTTGGAAAAATGATTCATTTAAGGAAATGAAGACTTAGTAGCATTTTCTTTTCCTTTTTTCCTCCTCTATTTGTCGCTGTTTTAATACGAATAATATAGTAGAATGTGAATATTTATTACGGAGATTAAATAATAACCAGTTTCGGCATAAAGTGCGCACGGTGAGACGTTCCAGATTAGCGTTTCATGCCTGGATTTACTATACACAGGCTTTGTATTACCCCTCTGGGGCCCTTGACTCATTTCTGCAGATTTTCGTCTACCTTTTAGGCATTTTTCGCTTCTTCTTTTACCATAAACCTTTTTCTTCTGCCTATGCCACCGTTAATTTAATGACGGTAAATAAAAATGGATCTTGTGACAGCGCGAATCTGTTCGCACAAATGCAAGCCCTCCGTAGTGCAGGTTACAGGGGAGCAATGGAACCAGATACAGGGGGGACATATCATCGATGCAACCTGGGGCCCGAAAGGTAATGGGGGCCACTACCACCTCCAAAGCAGGTGGAATTGTGTGTTATGATGAGGTGTTGGGTTACAACGGGTCCGTATACAGTTCTTGGACAAGGACCTTTTTTATCGGTGTCCACCAGTGTCCGGATGCATGTGTCTGATAGGTCAGTATGTGGAGGTAGAAGCCATGATGTGGATTGTATATGGATAGGTCAGTATGTGGAGGTAGAAGCCATGATGTTCTGTGGATTGTATATGGATAGGTCAGTATGTGGAGGTAGAAGCCATGATGTTCTGTGGATTATACATGGATAGGTCAGTATGTGGAGGTAGAAGCCATGATGTTCTGTGGATTATACATGGATAGCTCAGTATGTGGAGGTAGAAGCCATGATGTTCTGTGGATTATACATGGATAGGTCAGTATGTGGAGGTAGGAGCCATGATGTTCTGGGGATTGTATATGGATAGGTCAGTATGTGGAGGTAGAAGCCATGATGTTCTGTGGATTATACATGGATAGGTCAGTATGTGGAGGTAGAAGCCATAATGTTCTGTGGATTATACATGGATAGGTCAGTATGTGGAGGTAGGAGCCATGATGTTCTGGGGATTGTATATGGATAGGTCAGTATGTGGAGGTAGAAGCCATGATGTTCTGTGGATTGTATATGGATAGGTCAGTATGTGGAGGTAGAAGCCATGATGTTCTGTGGATTGTATATGGTGCCCTACAATGATGGTTATTGTGTGCTTGTATGTCACTTGCAGCTTTGATAAGAAGGGAGACGTCCATTATCTGATTAAGTGGAAGGACCTGCCCTATGACCAGTGCACGTGGGAAATCGACGACGTTGACATTCCTGAATACGAAGCTCTGAAACAAGCATTCTGGGATCACAGGTATCGGTGTGACTCAAGAAGTCCTGGAGATGTCAGCAGACTAGGACTGCTTAGTGGAGAGCCATAGCTTGGCCTTCCAAGCCCAAAGATGGCTAAATCTATGTAGGGCCCTCCAACCACGAGGTTGTCTTTTCTTGTACGTTGGTGTCATGAAACTTAGTCATTGTGTTGAGTAGTAAGGATTATTTGGACCCACAAAATGTTCCTCCAAGAAGCCAACAGTTCCAGACCCAACTAAGACCCATTTCATGACTTTTCTGAAAAATGACTCTTCCTTCTGGGGTTCTTTTTTCCTTTTAGATATTTTGGAGGTGTCCTCCTTAGCCTAAAGGGGTATTCCCATCTTGTACATTTATGGCATATCCATAGGTATGGGAATGGGAATTACACCCATCTCTCCACTGACAGCAGCGTGAGTCATGGGCCCTGATCTCGAGATAGATCCCATGGGTGGGATCCACGTCTACTGTATGTGTATAATATACCATTAATGTATGAGATGGGATTACTCCTGTAAATAAATCAATGAAAAAGTCTTGACAGTCTAAAACTGTAATGTCTTAAGGTTATAAATATTATTTGGGAAGTCTGCAGTCACCACTAGGGGGAGCTCAGTGTGTGAACAGTATACAGTTAGCGCCCTCTAGTGGAGTTTTCATAAAATGGAGATTTAAAGAATTACAGTAGCGTTTAATGGAGGACATAACTTTTCACGAAAATCTTTGCAGCATGTGTAACTTCATGCAAGGCTTTTACTAATAAAGAAACTTGCGATGTGTACAGTTTCGATGATGATCACCTATCCAGTCCCATGTAATTATGACTTTTAATCGCTCCATATTGTATCATCCTTTGCAGAGAGTTGATGTTGGGAGAAGAATCCAGAACTCCTAGTCAATTTAGGAAAAGCAGGAAATCAAGGGAAGAAGTTTCGGAAAAGATTCCTTTAGCCCCAATAGTTGATGTAATTGCAAGATAATCCATTGAGCGCAGTCTCTTCTCATTTTCCGACTCTCACAAGTCTTGTGTTTTCTTCTCGCAGCCGACGGTTAAATTCGATAAGCAGCCATGGTACATCAACGCCACCGGTGGTACGTTACACCCGTATCAGTTGGAGGGATTGAACTGGCTGAGGTTCTCGTGGACGCAGGGCACAGACACCATCCTGGCAGACGAGATGGGTCTTGGAAAGACTGTCCAAACTATTGTGTTCCTATACTCCTTATACAAAGAGGTACGCTTTTTATCTAAAGCATGGAAATCGTGTTGACAGCTTACGAATCTGGATGACTTTTAGCTTCATTCTCGCCAGTTTCTACCCTTCCAGCCATGTGATGGAGAACCTTGGGGGCAATAAGAAGGTGGGATTGTCCAGAGATAACTTACTGATCGGTGGGTATCAGACCGCTGGGACCCACACCAGTTGCTAGAATGGGGAATGTTTAACTCCATTACAAAATGGACCAGCGGGTTAGACGCCCAGCCGCCTGACCATTCATTTTCTATGGGGCTGCCATAAAAATGGAGAGCACAGCTCAGCAACCCCATAGCAGAGGAATGGACTCTCTGTTGATCAGTGCAGGTCCCCACTGATTAACACGTTATTACCAATCCCATACTTAGGTAATAACTCGTTCTTACTGGACAACCCCTTTAACGATGGGGATTGAAACACAAACAACTATACGGCATAACGCTTCTTATGTCTTGGCAGTATGAACTGAGGTTAAAGAGCCCTTGTCTACTATTCTGAAATGTCTGAATTAGTAAGTACTTGCATTCTTCATAAAAAAATACCAATACTAGGACACCTTTTCTTACATCTCTACATTGTGCCGTTCTCCTATATTCTCTCCTGGATGTGAATTAATAAATTGACAGAAGAGTGATACCAGTTAGGGTAGTGTCCCTGCACACCCCTGACATTGTCCAATCGGTGCCCAGTCTCTCAGACTATGTAGGGACACACCCCTGACATTGTCCAATCGGTGCCCAGTCTCTCAGACTATGTAGGGACACACCCTTGACATTGTCCAATCAGCACCCAGTCTCTCAGACTGGGTGGGGACACACCTCTGACATTGTCCATTCAGCACCCACTGTCTCAGACTGGGTAGGGACACACCGCTGACATTGTCCAATCAGTGTTCACAGTCTCAGGCTGGGTAGGGACACACCCCTGACATTGTCCAATCAGCACCCAATCTTTCAGACTATGTAGGGACACACATTGTCTAATTAGCACCCGCTGTCTCAGACTGGGTAAGGACACACCCCTGAAATTTTCCAATCAGCGCCCACTGTCTAAGACTGGGTGAGGACACACCCCTGAAATTTTCCAATCAGTGCCCACTGTCTAAGACTGGGTGAGGACACACCCCTGAAATTTTCCAATCAGTGCCCACTGTCTAAGACTGGGTGAGGACACACCCCTGAAATTTTCCAATCAGTGCCCACTGTCTCAGACTGGGTGAGGACACACCCCTGAAATTTTCCAATCAGCGCCCACTGTCTCAGACTGGGTAAGAACACACCCCTTTTGGCATAAATATTCAGGAGGAATAATAGTTACGTAAAAACAGAGTTATGTGAAAATATGCTTCAGAATTGTTATTTCTTGTAAAATGTAAGTATTTATTAAGAATGGACAAGTGACGAGTTTAATAAAGGTAAATAGAATAATTGCAATATATGTTGTCCGCAAAACCAATACTGATGAGTGCCGTAGACTTCTGGAGGCTCTAAGTCCTCAGCTAATTAATGGCGGCCCTCCGCTGAACGCACATTACTATCAAAAGCGCAGAATTTCCAGACAGGACAAACAATATAGTGTTTGCATTAATAAAAAGTCCTCATTAAGTCAGTGCACCGTGTGAGACAAATACGGATTGTTTGCTCAGTCCCACGCGTGACCATCCCGGCACTGACAGATGTTGTGTCTGACTTTTTCTGTTTTTTTTTTTTTTTCATATTACAAAGAAAAATATCACAATGGCAGATGGCGTTTTCTTAAAAAATTTTTAAAAGGGGGACAGAGTGTCTTTGGGGACAGTGCTTGGTATTAATATTGCAAAAAAGCTGAATAAGGTGGATAGTAGACCAAATAGAGCGTGCAAGAAACCTCGATTACTTCCACTGGTGCTTCTCCACTCATGGTCGTGTTCTTCAGCTTCTCCTCTCATGGTCGTGTTCTTCAGCTTCTCCACTCATGGTCGTGTTCTTCAGCTTCTCCTCTCATGGTCGTGTTCTTCAGCTTCTCCTCTCATGGTCGTGTTCTTCAGCTTCTCCACTCATGGTCGTGTTCTTCAGCTTCTCCTCTCATGGTCGTGTTCTTCAGCTTCTCCACTCATGGTCGTGTTCTTCAGCTTCTCCTCTCATGGTCGTGTTCTTCAGCTTCTCCACTCATAGTTGTGTCCTTCAGCTTCTCCACTCATGGTCGTGTTCTTCAGCTTCTCCTCTCATGGTCGTGTTCTTCAGCTTCTCCACTCATAGTTGTGTTCTTCAGCTTCTCCACTCATGGTCGTGTTCTTCATCTTCTCCACTCATTGTCGTGTTCTTCAGCTTCTCCACTCATTTTCGTGTTCTTCAGCTTCTCCACTCATGGTCGTGTTCTTCAGCTTCTCCACTCATGGTCGTGTTCTTCAGCTTCTCCACTCATGGTCGTGTTCTTCAGCTTCTCCACTCATGGTCGTGTTCTTCAGTTTCTCCACTCATGGTCGTGTTCTTCAGCTTCTCCACTCATGGTCGTGTTCTTCATCTTCTCCACTCATGGTCGTGTTCTTAAGCTTCTCCACTCATTGTCGTGTTCTTCAGCTTCTCCACTCATTTTCGTGTTCTTCAGCTTCTCCACTCATGGTCGTGTTCTTCAGCTTCTCCACTCATGGTCATGTTCTTCAGTTTCTCCACTCATGGTCGTGTTCTTCAGCTTCTCCACTCATAGTCGTGTTCTTCATCTTCTCCACTCATGGTCGTGTTCTTAAGCTTCTCCACTCATGGTCGTGTTCTTCAGCTTCTCCACTCATTTTCGTGTTCTTCAGCTTCTCCACTCATTTTCGTGTTCTTCAGCTTCTCCACTCATGGTCGTGTTCTTCAGCTTCTCCACTCATGGTCGTGTTCTTCAGCTTCTCCACTCATGGTCGTGTTCTTCAGCTTCTCCACTCATGGTCATGTTCTTCAGTTTCTCCACTCATGGTCGTGTTCTTCAGCTTCTCCACTCATGGTCGTGTTCGTTCTTCAGCTTCTCCACTCATGGTCGTGTTCTTCAGCGTCTCCTTAGCCTCAAATGTTTCTGGATGTGTTGCAAAGTCTGTGTATTGAAGAACATTAAAATTTTCACCAGAATTCTGTCAAAATTGGGTTGATGAATGGAGGCCTTAGAGGTAATTTCTGCCATCTATGATCACATACTCTTTACTTATTTTTTTCCATTAGGGTCATTCCAAAGGTCCGTATCTAGTCAGTGCTCCCTTATCCACAATCATCAACTGGGAACGTGAGTTTGAGATGTGGGCGCCGGAGTTTTACGTTGTGACTTACACTGGCGATAAGGACAGTCGTGCCGTCATCAGAGAGAATGAATTCTCCTTTGAGGACAACGCCATCAGGAGTGGGAAGAAAGTGTTTCGAATGAAAGTAAGAATGGAGTCCTAATACTTTTTAGACAGTCGTATGTCCACCCACAATAATTTCACCTTGAAGAGGTTTTCTCCCAACATTAACTCATAAAAATGCAATTACGGTAGTAGTCATTTTTCACTGGGAACCCATCAAGGTGTGGATCCTGCTCCCCATTATTGGGATACTAGATGCTGGCCCGATTCTAACGCATCGGGTATTCTAGAATATGCATGTCCATGTAGTATATTGCACAGCCACGTAGTATATTGCCCAGCCACGTAGTATATTGCCCAGCCACGTAGTATATTGCCCAGCCACATAGTATATTGCCCAGTGACGTAGTATATTGCCCAGTGACGTAGTATATTGCCCAGCCACGTAGTATATTGCCCAGCCACGTAGTATATTGCCCAGCCACGTAGTATATTGCCCAGTGACGTAGTATATTGCCCAGTGACGTAGTATATTGCCCAGCCACGTAGTATATTGCCCAGTCACGTAGTATATTGCCCAGCCACATAGTATATTGCCCAGTGACGTAGTATATTGCCCAGTGACGTAGTATATTGCCCAGCCACATAGTATATTGCCCAGCCACGTAGTATATTGCCCAGCCACGTAGTATATTGCCCAGCCACGTAGTATATTGCCCAGCCATGTAGTATATTGCCCAGTCACATAGTATATTGCCCAGTGACGTAGTATATTGCGCAGCCACGTAGTATATTGCCCAGTGACGTAGTATATTGCCCAGCCACGTAGTATATTGCCCAGTGACGTACTATACAGCACAGAGCCACATAGTATATTGGCCAGTCACGTAGTATATTGCCCAGTCACGTAGTATATTGCCCAGCCACGTAGTATATTGCCAGCTACGTAGTATATTGCCCAGCCTTGTAGTATATTGCCCAGCTAGGTTTGTCACAGGTGAAAAAATAAAAAATAACGTGACGTCATGGCAGGTCTTTGTAGCACAGGCGCGCAGGGCCTGTGATGACATCGCAGTCACATGACTGTGACGTCATGGCAGGTCCTTCTGCCACCGGAAACTGCAACGGAAGATGGCGGCCGGAGCAAGCGACTACGAAGGGTGAGTATAGCAGGTTTTTTTTTTTTTAATTATCTTTAACATTACATATTTTACTATTGATGCCACATAGGCAGCATCAATAGTAAAAAGTTGGGGACACACAGGGTTAATAGCGGCGGTAACGGAGTGCGTTACCCGCGGCATAACGCGGTCTGTTACCGCTGGCATTAACCCTGTGTTAGCGGTGACCGGAGGGGAGTATGCGGGCGACAGGCACTGACTGCGGGGAGTAAGGAGCGGCCATTTTCTTCCGGACTGTGCCCGTCGCTGATTGGTCGCGGCAGCCATGACAGGCAGCTGGCGAGACCAATCAGCGAATGAATAACTGTGACAGACAGACAGAAGGACAGACAGAAGTGACCCTTAAATAATTATGTAGTAGATAAGGGCAATGTTTATTCCTCTACTATGAAGTTCCAGGGCTTAGGACTTGACCCCCAATTAAGGGTGTGACCAGTGATGGGTCACTTCTTATCGACCACTATCAACACATTAGTGTTCACAGTAGTTGAGTGTTTGGAAATGCTACTAGTATATATTGCATCCCCAGCGATCACGAGCTGTCAGTTATCTTGTAGAGCCCCCACAGGGGAATGAAAGCATTACACAGTTCTCATTGAAATGTTTGTGTTGTCCATGATGAACTGGTTCCTCCAGAGAGCAAGACTATTCATTAAGACATTTTGTGCTTTGGTTTACTTATGCCAGATACAAATGTGGGACCCTTGTGTAGGTTTGCTAATCTGGACACCTACTTTTACTACCAATTTTAAAGTTGGCCATACACATTAGATAAACGTGTATGAGGGTATCCCTTCTAAAGGTCACACATTTTGAGTGTATCATGCCGTACTTTTGTTCCCATTTTGGATTGGTGTCTGATGATCTGGCAATTATATAAGCATGCAAGCTCGGCTAAGTTGACCTTGCATGTTTGTAATAAAGTTGGGAGGAATAGCTGCTGGCTGTACGAGTATTTTTAACAGTTAAAGGGATTTTCTGGTATAAAAAAACAAGATATCACATATTCTATAAATAAGGGATTAAAGAGCCCTGTTGTGCCGGTTAGTGCAGTCCCGGCGGTCAGAACCCCGCTGATCTATAATGGGATAGCGGGTAACTTGTTTTCATTGGAGAATGCTATGAAGGCATTTTTTTGCTCCAATTCTCATGAAAATACATTAACTTTCATTATAAGCTATAAAGGGAAAAAAAAACCCGAAATCTTTACTGTACTAACTTGATGCTTAACATGTCATTTTTTACATAGAAAGAAGCTCAAATAAAATTCCACGTGCTCCTCACGTCATACGAGCTGATCACCATTGACCATGCCGTTCTGGGCTCCATTGAATGGGCATGTCTTGTGGTGGATGAGGCTCACCGACTGAAAAACAACCAATCAAAAGTAAGTTATTAAACTCCTTGTTTTGGGGTGAAATGTTAATATTAATGAAAAATGTTTCCACTTTTACAGAGAAGGGCTATTGTATGATGTCATACAAGGTTTTTAAATGGAGACATTTTTTTTTTTTCACTAGTAGCGAAAAACTATCAGGCAACTAGTAAGCAACTTCTTGTATGTTCTATTTGGCACTGGCTCAGAGAAGTCACTGACCGTTACTGCCCGCGATTCAGCTGCTCCAGGTCAACAGAGCAGCTCTTCTTCTTCCAGGCTGCTCTGTCAATGGGACTTGACTGTTGACGTCATGCTGATTGACAATGGGCTTCCCGCAGTAAGGCAGCAGGGAGGCCGCTGTCAATCAGCATGACATCCACATTCATACACCCATCAACAAATCAGAGTGGAAGAGAAGCCGCTGCTCTGCCGTTGTGACGTCAGCGGAAGCTGCAAACCGCCCTCAGGAGTGATCAGTGGCTACTGTGTGCCGTCAGAGATCTGCACTGGTCACAATAGGCAGGTAGTTAGCCACTATACTATAATATAGTCTCGGGTAACCCCTTTAACATACTGTTATGTTTTCATTACACACGATAACATATGGCGTATTGTCCTCTTCCATTGATTTGCTTAGCTTATCACCGCACACCAGATACCTTCCAACGCTCTGTCATCCTTGCTTGTTTTACTAAGAAAATGGGCACAGATGACAAAAAGGGAGATCAAAGAAAAGAAAACTTCTGTCTATTGCATATGAATTATTTTAAACTATTAATCCAAATGGGCTCTGTAAAACAGGCAAAGATGGCAGAATGTTGGAGAGCCAAACGTGGACTATGAGCGTTTGGTTAACAGTGCAAGTATACTGGTGTGCTAGCGCTAGGCGCCTTACGGGGACGTGCACACAGCATCTTTTTTTAGATGGATCCCACCTGGAGCCCTCCTGAAAAAGCGCTCGATAAGCATCAGGCTATGTTCACACGCTGCGGATTTTGCTGCGGATCTGCAGCTGCGGGTCCGCAGCAGTTTCCAATGCGTTTACAGTACAATGTAAACCTATGGGAAACGCAATCCGCAGTGCATATGCTGCGGAAAAAAACGTGCGGAAACGCAGCAGTTTATATTCCGCAGCATGTCAATTCTTTGTGTGGAATCCGCAGCGGTTTTACACCTGCTCCATAATAGAAAACCACAGGTGTAAAACCACAGTGGAATCCGCACAAAAAACGCAGTAAATCCGCAGGAAATCTGCAGGTAACACGCAGTGCCTTTTACCTGCGGTTTTCACAAATCCGCTGCGGAAAAATCCACAGACCTCAAGAATACGTGTGCACATACCCTAAATTGTAAGCCTATGCACAGCACTGTAAAAAATGAAATTGCTGTGCTAATGGTCCTACTTTTTGTTAACCCTTTAAAGTTTTAAATGCCGTGAAGTGACCGCTCCGCACTGTGTGCACGTGCCCTACCAATCGCTTTTTCTTTGTTTTGGACGGCCACCACATAACTTTCTTTTCCAAGTTCTTTAGGGTATTAAATAGCTACAAGATTGACTACAAACTGCTGCTAACTGGAACCCCGCTGCAGAATAACCTAGAGGAGCTCTTCCACCTTCTCAACTTCCTCACTCCTGAAAGATTCAAGTAAGTGTTAGTTGTGACTTCTGAGTATGTTGCATTGTGCCGTCCCTTTATTATACGTCTGCAACTAATGAAGTAAGTTAATAATTGGATATTACTATTTCCCAGGTCAGTGAGTTGTGTACCTATATAGTATGACATGGTGAAATATGTATCATACTGTGTAGGGACACATTAAAGGGATATTCCCAGAATAGTAAGTTACATCTTATTCATAGGCAAGGGGGGATCTATTTGATCGCTGATGGCCCCGCACTGAATAAAGCAGAAGTGTGTGTGTTCGATATCCTCATGATTTATTGTCTATGGGATCATGGGCACTGTGCTCAGCAACCCCTTTAACACCCGTACACTCATAATGCTCTCTTCGTCAGGTTGTGTCAGATTGGGGAAATCGTCTTCCTTTATTAGCCCTATGGCATGGGTCCTCTAAAGAGGAATTTCTCACAAAACCCCCAAAATGGGCCGGACAAAATTGCGGGCACCCTCAACTTAATATTTGGTTGCACACCCTTTTGGATAAATAACTGCAATATGTCGCTTCCTATAACCATCAACAAGCTTCTTTACACCTCTCATCTGGAATTTTGGATCTCTCTTCTTTTGCAACCTGCTCCCGGTCTCTCATATTTGAAGGCGCCTTCTCCCGACAGCAATTTTAAGATCTCTCCACAGGTGATCAAAGGGATTTAGATCCGGACTCATTGCTGGCCACTTCAGAACTCTCCAACGCTTTGTTTCCATCTATTTCTGGGTGCTTCTTAATGTACAGGTGCTTCCCACAAAATTAGAATATCATCAAAAAGTTAATTTATTTCAGTTATTCAATACAAACAGTGCAACTCATATATTATATAGAGTCATTACAAACAGAGTGATGTATTTCAAGTGTTTATTTCTGTGTATGTAGCGTCCCCAAAATAATATCTGGGGACACCACCAGGACGGCCTATCCTCACCAAAAACTACGGTGTCCTCCCACCAGCCCAGGAGCAGATTAGCATAGGTAGGGGCACAAGGAGTGCCCATAGCTGTGCCCCTGAGTTGGTGGTAGAACTTTCCGTCAAAAGAAAATAATTGTGAGTTAATATGAAGTGAAGAAGATGACCTATGAAACCATTATGTTCAGCAAAATGAGTGCCCCTAGAAGCTCAAGAATGGTTGTATACTGTGTACTTCCGACATTGTGACACGCACGCTGGATTACCCAGGTACCACAAAGGCTATATTTTGAGCTTAACTGGGCATTTAATCCTAAGCACCCTATCTAGAGGGGACCTGTCCTTATGTGCTGAGGACTGTATCCATGTTTACATGTCACCAAAGGACAAGCTAAGTAGTCCTATATAACATGCTTATTTACTCCTGATGAACCTCATGCTGGAGGGGAAGCGCGTCGAGTTTCTTTTTTGGACATACTTGCTGGCTGTTGAGTTTCTTTTATGGACATGCTTATTGGCTGTTGGACTAACTATTTTTCATAAGGTTTATCTTTTGATATTTATACCCTCTCTTTTGGACTAATGAATTTACAGTGATGTCTACATTGGCTCTAACTATGGGATAAGGATCTGAGGATCTTTGCAGAGATTAACCTGGGGGAGTTTTCTCTGATGTATTATGAGCATTGTATGAGTGGACACCTGGGAGATATATATAATATAATTTCCCATTAGGAAACTCCAGCGACATTGCGTTTATTTTGCACATTGAAGCACTATAGCTCCTTACACATTATAAAAGTCCTCTGACAAGTGAGTGACTAGGGCCATATCGGGGACAGCCGTCGAGGAGCAGGCGCGCCAGTCTCGTTAACCACATAAATAGGGTGCCAACCTCCGCTGACAGGTAGGGTCAAAATAGGGACAGCCTATCCATTGGCCCCCTGTATGCAAGAGAAAAGACTGCGAGTTGTATCTATATTATTGGATACACCTGATGTGTGCAATTGATTTTCCTACCCCATCCCATAGGGTTGTACAGGGGTAGAAGGGACAGTCGACGGTGAGCGGGGGCGCCATTTGCGCAGGTATAGGGTGCCAACCTCCGCTGATAGGTAGGGTGCATATAGCGGAGTTTAGGGCCAGGTACCTCCTTGGCCTTTCCTATTGAGTGCTCTTTTATATTTGGTGATGGTTTTGGTTGTTTGCACCAGTTAAGATTTTTAGATTAACTAATAAAGGTTATTTTATAAAAATATACATTGGTTTTTTTTCTGTGAATATTTGTTAAAATTGTACCCTAAAGGCTATTTTTCTTTTCTGTGATTCGTTGTTTATTTCTGTTAATGGTGATGATTATATGGCTTACAGCCAATGAAAACACAAAAGTCATTATCTCAGTAAAACACCAGCTTTAAAATGATTTTAAAATCCGAAATGTTGGCCTACTGAAATGTATGTTCAGTAAATGCACTCAATACTTGGTCGGGGCTCCTTTGGTATCAATTACTGCATCAATGCGGCGTGTCATGGAGGCGATCAGCCTGTGGCACTGCTGAGGGGTTATGGAAGCCCAGGTTGCTTTGATAGCAGCCTTTAGCTCGCCTGCATTGTGGGGTCTGGTGTCTCTCATCTTCCTCTTGACAAAACCCCATAGATTCTCTATGGTGTTAAGGTCAGTCGAGTTTGCTGTCAATCAAGCACAGTGATACTGATGTTTGTAAACCAGGTATTGGTACTTTTGGCAGTGTGGACAGGTGCCAAGTTCTGCTGGAGAATTAAATTTCCATCTCCAAAAAGCTTGTCGGCAGAGGGAAGCATGAAGTGCTCTAAAATTTCCTGGTTCAGTGTGGGAATGCCGATGGATCCAGTGTGGGAATACCGGTGGGTTCAGTGTGGGGATGCCGGTGGGTTCAGTGTGGGAGTGCCTGTGGATCCAGTGTGGGAGTGCCGGTGGGTCCAGTGCGGGAACACCGGTGGGTTCAGTGTGGGGATGCCGGTGGGTTCAGTGTGGGAATGCCGGTGGGTTCAGTGTCGGATTGCCGGTGGATCCAGTGTGGAATGCCGGTGGGATCAGTGTGGGAATGCCGGTGGGTCCAGTGTGGGAATGCCGGTGGGTTCATTGTGGGAATGCCGGTGGATCCAGTGTGGGAATGCCGGTGGATCCAGTGTGGGAATGCCTGTGGATCCAGTGTGGGAGTGCCGGTGGGTTCAGTGTGGGAATGCCGGTGGGTTCAGTGTGGGAATGCCGGTGGGTTCAGTGTCGGATTGCCGGTGGGTCCAGTGTGGGAATGCCTGTGGGTTCAGTGTGGGTGGGAATGCCGGTGGGTTCAGTGTGGGAGTGCCGGTGGGTTCAGTGTGGGAGTGCCGGTGGCTTCATTGTGGGAGTGCCGGTGGGTTCAGTGTGGGTGTGCCGGTGGGTTCAGTGTGGGTGGGAATGCCGGTGGGTTCAGTGTGGGAGTGCCGGTGGGTTCAGTGTGGGAGTGCCGGTGGGTTCAGTGTGGGAATGCCGGTGGGTTCAGTGAGGGAGTGCCGGTGGGATCAGTGTGGGTTCGGTGTGGGAATGCCGGTGGATCCAATGTGGGAATGCCGGTGGATCCAGTGTGGGAATGCCGGTGGGTTCAGTGTGGGAGTGCCGGTGGGTTCAGTGTGGGAATGCCGGTGGGTTCAGTGTGGGAGTGCCGGTGGGTTCAGTGTGGGAGTGCCGGTGGGTTCAGTGTGGGAGTGCTGGTGGGTTCAGTGTGGGAATGCCGGTGGGTTCAGTGTCGGATTGCCGGTGGGTCCAGTGTGGGAATGCCGGTGGGTTCAGTGTGGGTGGGAATGCCGGTGGGTTCAGTGTGGGAGTGCCGGTGGGTTCAGTGTGGGAGTGCCGGTGGGTTCAGTGTGGGAATGCCGGTGGGTTCAGTGTGGGAATGCCGGTGGGTTCAGTGTGGGAATGCCGGTGGGTTCAGTGTCGGATTGCCGGTGGGTCCAGTGTGGGAATGCCGGTGGGTTCAGTGTGGGTGGGAATGCCGGTGGGTTCAGTGTGGGAATGCCGGTGGGTTCAGTGTGGGAATGCCGGTGGGTTCAGTGTGGGAATGCCGGTGGGTTCAGTGTGGGAATGCCGGTGGGTTCAGTGTGGGAGTGTCGGTGGGTTCAGTGTAGGAATGCCGGTGGGTTCAGTGTGGGAGTGCCGGTGGGTTCAGTGTGGGAGTGCCGGTGGGATCAGTGTGGGTTCGGTGTGGGAATGCCGGTGGATCCAGTGTGGGAATGCCGGTGGGTTCAGTGTGGGAGTGCCGGTGGGTTCAGTGTGGGAATGCCGGTGGGTTCAGTGTGGGAGTGCCGGTGGGTTCAGTGTGGGAGTGCCGGTGGGTTCAGTGTGGGAGTGCTGGTGGGTTCAGTGTGGGAATGCCCTTGGGTTCAGTGTGGGAATGCCGGTGGGTTCAGTGTCGGATTGCCGGTGGGTCCAGTGTGGGAATGCCAGTGGGTTCAGTGTGGGTGGGAATGCCGGTGGGTTCAGTGTGGGAGTGCCGGTGGGTTCAGTGTGGGAATGCCGGTGGGTTCAGTGTGGGAATGCCGGTGGGTTCAGTGTGGGAATGCCGGTGGGTTCAGTGTGGGAATGCCGGTGGGTTCAGTGTGGGAATGCCGGTGGGTTCAGTGTCGGATTGCCGGTGGGTCCAGTGTGGGAATGCCGGTGGGTTCAGTGTGGGTGGGAATGCCGGTGGGTTCAGTGTGGGAGTGCCGGTGGGTTCAGTGTGGGAATGCCGGTGGGTTCAGTGTGGGAATGCCGGTGGGTTCAGTGTGGGAATGCCGGTGGGTTCAGTGTGGGAATGCCGGTGGGTTCAGTGTGGGAATGCCGGTGGGTTCAGTGTCGGATTGCCGGTGGGTCCAGTGTGGGAATGCCGGTGGGTTCAGTGTGGGAATGCCGGTGGGTTCAGTGTGGGAATGCCGGTGGGTTCAGTGTGGGAATGCCGGTGGGTTCAGTGTGGGAATGCCGGTGGGTTCAGTGTGGGAGTGTCGGTGGGTTCAGTGTGGGAGTGCCGGTGGGTTCAGTGTGGGAGTGCCGGTGGGTTCAGTGTGGGAATGCCGGTGGGTTCAGTGTGGGAGTGCCGGTGGGTTCAGTGTGGGAATGCCGGTGGATCCAGTGTGGGAGTGCCGGTGGGTTCAGTGTGGGAATGCCGGTGGGTTCAGTGTGGGAATGCCGGTGAGTCCAGTGTGGGAATGCCTGTGGGTTCAGTGTGGGTGGGAATGCCGGTGGGTTCAGTGTGGGAGTGCCGGTGGGTTCAGTGTGGGTGTGCCGGTGGGTTCAGTGTGGGAGTGCCGGTGGGTTCAGTGTGGGTGGGAATGCCGGTGGGTTCAGTGTGGGAGTGCCGGTGGGTTCAGTGTGGGAGTGCCGGTGGGTTCAGTGTGGGAGTGCCGGTGGGTTCAGTGTGGGAACGCCGGTGGATCCAGTGTGGGAACGCCGGTGGATCCAGTGTCGGAGTGCCGGTGGGTTCAGTGTGGGAGTGCCGGTGGGTTCAGTGTGGGAGTGCCGATGGGTTCAGTGTGGGAATGCCGGTGGGTTCAGTGTGGGAATGCCCTTGGGTTCAGTGTGGGAATGCCGGTGGGTTCAGTGTCGGATTGCCGGTGGGTTCAGTGTGGGTGGGAGTGCCGGTGGGTTCAGTGTGGGAATGCCGGTGGGTTCAGTGTGGGAGTGCCGATGGGTTCAGTGTGGGAATGCCGGTGGGTTCAGTGTGGGAATGCCCTTGGGTTCAGTGTGGGAATGCCGGTGGGTTCAGTGTCGGATTGCCGGTGGGTTCAGTGTGGGTGGGAGTGCCGGTGGGTTCAGTGTGGGAATGCCGGTGGGTTCAGTGTGGGAATGCCGGTGGATCCAGTGTGGGAAAGCCAGTGGGTTCAGTGTGGGAGTGCCGCTGGGTTCAGTGTGGGTGGGAATGCCGGTGGGTTCAGTGTGGGAATGCCGGTGGGTTCAGTGTGGGAGTGCCGGTGGGTTCAATGTGGGAATGCCGGTGGATCCAGTGTGGGAAAGCCAGTGGGTTCAGTGTGGGAGTGCCGCTGGGTTCAGTGTGGGAGTGCCGGTGGGTTCAGTGTGGGAGTGCCGATGGGTTCAGTGTAGGAGTGCCAGTGGGTTCAATGTGGGAGTGCCGGTGGGTCCAGGAATAATTGCAGAGGGATGAACAAATATAGAACTGGTGTCTTACAAGGAATATTTATTAATACAAACATGCCTGGAGAATTGTCTTCTTTTTATTTTATGTATTTTGATATTTTTCTATTTTTTTAAAACATGAATGTAAAGAAGTGTCAATGGATTTAGAAGTGATTGTTATTATGTGACCCTCAAAAATAAATAAAAAAGTATCACCCAGGAGTATAGGTTTTTACTTCTATACTTAACATATAAAGTTCTCTATATTCAGTGTGAAAGTACAAAAGTCAACACATCCGCACCGTGATATTGAACAGATGCCGGTTGCTTTCACCTGACTGCAGTATGGAGGTCTCCGCACGGCTCTTGCCTGTAGTTTTGGCCCCGTGTGCTTCTTTCTTCCTTTGTTTCATGGCTGGCTGCTGCCACATCGGCTCCAGTCTCGTCAACATCATTAGGATCAGTTGTTTCCGACAGTGGAAAAATATAACTGATGAATAATTCATAGGTGGGCAGGTTTCGCCTGTTCTGGGGGAGAGCGGTGATGACTCACAGGGACGCATATTGATTATAGCCTTACTGCGAGCGTGCCGTTTTGGCATAAATCATTTGCATGAATTTTTGGCTTAAATGTAAAAAATTGTTTCGTACTGAGAATCACAAATTTGATTTTACACGGGTTCATGCAATTTATGTAAATGGAGGCATGTTGCTTAACAGTAATGAAAATGTGTTATATGCCAACCAAAGCTAAAGAAAATAAGTGTGTGTGCATTTCTCTGTATATCTATGTACATATGAAAAATGCAGCAGCACAGTGTGTACGCCAATATACATATATATATATATATATATATATATATATATATATATATATATATATATATATACATATAACCAAAAAACACACATATAAAACCAAAAACACATGGGCCACTTGCACGGTGAACAAGTCTGTAGAAACCTGAAGACACAAAAGCGCACAGCGAGGTCAAAAATACTCTGTTGTAAAAAAGTCACAGTAAATAAGCAAGTGCTAGTCAAAAAATGAAAAAAATACAGGGTATTTAGATAATCCTTTTTTTTCCCGCAAAAATATTATTAACTGAATACCCTGTATTTTTATCATTTTTTGACTAGCACTTGCTTATTTACTGTGACTTTTTTACAACAGAGTATTTTTGACCTCGCTGTGCGCTTTTGTGTCATATATATATATATATATATATATATATATATATATATATATATATATATATATATGTGCAAACACTGCGTATAGTTAATGTATGCCGCATTACTGGTCTGTAGACTTTATTTCTAAAATTAATGACCTTAGTGCACTAAGTGGCCAATTCTTCTGTGCCAACAATAACTAATTTTAGGCAAATCCGTCAGCAGGTTTTTGTTATGTAATCTGACAACAGAATGATATAGGGGCAGATCTATTATCTATCTATCTATCGTCTATCTATTGTCTATCATCTATCTATTATCTATCTATCTATCCATTATCTATCTATTATCTGTCTATCTATTATCTATCTATCCATTATCTATTATCTGTCTATCTATTCTCTACTGTATCTATTAGCTATCTATTATAGATCTATTATCTATCTATTATCTATCTATCATCTATGTATTATGTATTATCTATTATCTATCTACTAGATGGTGGCCCGATTCTAACACATCGGATATTCTAGAATATGTATGTAGTATATAGCACAGCCCACTTAGTATATAACACAGCCCACGCAGTATATAACACAGCCCACGTAGTATATTGCACAGCCCACGCAGTATATAACACAGCCCACGTAGTATATAACACAGCCCACGTAGTATATAACACAGCCCACATAGTATAGAGCACAGTGACGTAGTATATAACACAGCCCACGCAGTATATAACACAGCCCACGTAGTATATAACACAGCCCACGTAGTATATTGCACAGCCCACGCAGTATATAACACAGCCCACGTAGTATATAACACAGCCCACATAGTATATAACACAGCCCACATAGTATAGAGCACAGTGACGTAGTATATAACACAGCCCACGCAGTATATAACACAGCCCACACAGTATATAACACAGCCCACGTAGTATATAACACAGCCCATGTAGTATATAGCAATGTGGGCACCATATCCCTGTTAAAAAAAACAAACAATTAAAATAAAAAATAGTTATATAGTCACCTTCCGGCGGCCCCCGGATCCAGCCCAGGCCTTTAGCGATGCTCCTCGCGATGCTCCGTTCCCAGTAATGCCTTGCGTCAATAACCCGTGATCATGTAGCGGTCTCGCGAGACCGCTACGTCATCATCTCGAGAGATCGCTACGTGATCTCGAGTCATTGCCGCAATGCATTCATGGGCCCGGCACGTTGCGAGGAGCGGGATAGGGTGCCCCGGACGCCGGACGGTGAGAATATAATGTGTTTTTTATTATTATTTTTAACATTATATGTTTTTACTATTGATGCTGCATAGGCAGCATCAATAGTAAAAAGTGAAGCGGTGTTTAAATCCTGCCCCAATATCGCTGATAGGTCACGGCCGGCAGGCCAAGACCAATCAGTGACCCGGGATTTCTGTTACGGAAGTTACAGACAAACAGACGGAAGTACCCCTTAGACAATTATATATATAGAAGATCATCTATCTATTGTCTATCATCTATTATCTATCTATCTATCTATCTATCTATCTATCTATAATCTATTATCTATCTATTATCTATCTATCTATCATCTATTTATCTGTTGTCTATTATCTATCTATTGTCTATCATCTATTATCTATCTATTATCTATAATCTATTATTTATCTATCATCTATCTATTGTCTATAATCTATTATCTATCATCTATCTATTATCTATCATCTATCTATTATCTATCTATTACCTATAATCTATTATCTATCTATCATCTATCTATCTATCTATATATCATCTGTCTATCTATCTATCTATCTATCTATCTATCTATCTATCTATCATCTATCTATCATCTATCATCTATCTATTGTCTATAATGTATTATCTATCATCTATCTATCATCTATCTATTATCTATCTATTATCTATCTATCATCTATCTATTATTTATGTATCTAAATTCAGAGAAAACAGGCAGCACTCCAGTATTTTCAAAAGTACAAAAGGGAGGTTAATAGCCCTGGTGGCATGGCAACGTTTTGGCTATAATGAGCCTTTCTCAAGCCAGTTTACTATTTAATGGTGCCATTTCATTGAACCCCTTTGGAGCTTCGGCCTATATGAAGATATGATGGCTCCTCGGGAAGATGCACAATTTCCTAATTCTTCACCTCTCAGAATGTGAGATTTGTGCCACTGAAACAAATACATCTTTCTTTATGCTTTTCATGTGCTGTTTCCCTCTCAGCAATCTGGATGGCTTCTTGGAAGAATTTGCTGACATTTCTAAGGAAGACCAAATTAAAAAACTTCATGACTTACTAGGGCCTCACATGCTGCGGAGGCTGAAAGCAGATGTCTTCAAGAACATGCCAGCCAAAACAGAATTAATAGTGCGAGTGGAGCTGAGCCAAATGCAGAAGTGAGTGCAGACCTGCAAGACAACACACTTCCACCACTCTCCCCTCTTCTTGACACTTTCTGTTTTATTTTTATTTTTGTAAAAACTTTACTTTGTAAAAGTATTTTTAAAGATTTTTTTAAATCTCTTATTAAATATAAATGATGGTATTTACACTTGTAACGCATATGGATTTTTGCCGCAGATTTGCGCTGAAATACAAAATTGAAAAAGCTTACCACATCTGGACTTTCCTACGTCTTTCTCATTTACTTTATTTCCTTTTTTTCTGCTTATGTGTTTTGTTTTTTTTATTTTTTTTTATGACTTTGATCTAGGAAGTATTATAAGTTCATTTTAACCAGAAATTTTGAAGCCTTGAACTCCAAAGGAGGTGGAAACCAGGTCTCCTTGCTGAACATCATGATGGACCTGAAGAAGTGCTGCAACCACCCGTACCTCTTCCCTGTTGCTGCCGTGGTAAGATGAAGAATAACATTGGCGATCTTGGGCACCAATATCAGAATAGTCCAGGCGGTGTGTGCGATATTTTACTACAAACCAGTTACTATACAAAAGAAAAAATTTCATATACAAAAAAAAATCCCATAAATATATCAAAAAGCATAAATATATCAAATTTATATAATAAAAAAATACGAAATAAGACAGATTAAAAAAACAAATGCAAAACACACACAAACAAACCTCCTTAAAAAGGGATAAGCCGTGTATCTTCTTGTAAAATACAGGGTAAGACCCTCAACCAGAGCGCTTCAAATGCCAAATTAATAAAGGTACAAAATAGCACAATAGTAATGCAGTTACAAAAAGTAAAAATAATAATAACGTATACAAATATTAATATATCAATATTTATTGATTCAACAATGCTTGTATCTGTTTCCAAAAATAATGAATAACGAATCATAAACTGATACTGAGAAGGGCCCAAAAATGCCGGGAAAAACACCCCGCACATTACGCTGCTACCAAGTGCGTCTTCACCGCCGGGGAGGGTAAGAAGATCGGACATATTTCTGTCCTGGAGGACCTCTGTGTTTTCCCATTTATTTTTCATGGTGGTATCCTTTCCTCTACCGAGTTGATAAGCCACAGAGGTGTCCATCCGTGTGCACATCGTGCCATGTGTGTACCCCAGTAGGCACGGCTAGTAAAGGGTTAATTACGACTTTCACATATAGTGACATTTGTCCTGGCTCATTTTGCGCTCTCCTAATAGTACAGGTCTCAGTGTGGGGCTGTGGCGACTTCTAATTAATTATTGCTGCACTGCACCAAAGCCTAAGGTATTGAAGGGTCATTCGTCATATTCCATTAGCGGTGAGCTCAGCCCTCCGCCTGGTGCAGTCGCTGCGTGCTGTAGCTGCAATGGCTGGATAATCTGTAAGCACAGTTTGATCGATTACCCCAATACTAAAGGCCGGTACTGCAGATGCATTGCATGGCGTCTCCGCGCAGAGGAGCCCCGCTGAGGAGCAAATGACCACCGACATAAAATACACCTGAAGAACTTAGATTGAACCTTGCAATTTTCGAATATCCACATGTTCTTAGAAATTGCACAGTGGATCACTGTCCTTCCACAGTCACGTTATAGCTCATTGTGTCATCTGTAAATGACCAGATGGAACCAAACATAGTGTCTTGGTTTAGCATCGAGCAGGCAGGTAAAAGAAAATGGTTTTTGTTTCTTTTTTTTTGTTCTCTGTTTTGTGGATATATTACCAATCAAATAATTTGGCACCTATTGAGTTAACATTTATTAAGTCCAAGTGGGTGTTATCAGATAGCTTTCACTTTCGGTGTGTACTTTTACTCCCTGTATGATGCTGACCAATCAAAAGAAGGCACCACCTCAACAGAAAAGAACACGCCCCCACCATAGCTTAGAGCAGACAACCTGGTCTAACCTCCTGCATGATTAGAAGATGACTAACACCTTTCAGATACTTTTACTGACACAATTATGAACAGGCAATGTGGGGGAGGCATAGTACAGCCAAGGTGACAGTGCTATGAGAGGAGGAGAACTGATAGAAGTGTTTGTAATGTGACACAGCTAAACTCAGCTGTTCTGGCCCTCCCCCACAGGTACCTTTATCTGAAAGGTTTTCATTATCTGTGCTAAACTCAGCTGCACTACTCCTGCCCCCACGCTGGCTCCTGCTGGCAGTGAAAGCTCTCTGAAAACACCCACTTTGACTTGGCAAACATTAACTTGTTAGATGCCAAATACTTTGATTGCTAATATCTCCGCAATGAAGAGGCAACTTTTGTCTTAAGGTACCGTCACACTATACGATTTACCTACGATCACGGCCAGCGATATGACCTGGCCGTGATCGTAGGTAAATCGTAGTGTGGTCGCAGGGGAGCTGTCACACAGACAGCTCTCCAGCGACCAACGATGCCGAGGTCCCTGGGTAACCAGGGTAAACATCGGGTAACTAAGCGCAGGGTCGTGCTTAGTAACCCGATGTTTACCCTGGTTACAAGCGTAAAACTAAAAAAAAAAAAACAGCACATACTTACATTCTGGTGTCCGTCAGGTCCCTTGCCGTCTGCTTCCCGCACTCACTGACTGCCGGCCGTAAAGTGAAAGTGAAAGCACAGCCGCTGTGCTCTGCTTTCACTTTACGGCCGGCAGTCACAGTGCGGGAAGCAGATGGCAAGGGACCTGACGGACACCAGAATGTAAGTATGTGCTGTTTGTTTTTTTTTAGTTTTACGCTTGTAACCAGGGTAAACATCAGGTTACTAAGCGCGGTCCTGCGCTTAGTTACCCGATGTTTACCCTGGTTACAAGCTAACGCATCGCTGGATCGCATCGCTAGATCGGTGTCACACACACCGATCTAGCGATGACAGCGGGAGATCCAGCGATGAAAGAAAGTTCTAAACGATCTGCTACGACGTACGATTCTCAGCAGGATCCCTGATCGCTGCTGCGTGTCAGACACAGCGATATCGTAACGATATCGCTGGAACGTCACGAATCGTACCGTCGTAGCGATCGAAATGGTATAGTGTGACGGTACCCTTATTCCGCTCTGTTTTCTGTGATTTATGGGCTGGTTGGGGGTGATATGGCCGACCTTATGTGGAGTAATATTCAGTTCACCTTCAGATACAAGTGTCACATCCATAGCCATACCTTTGTTACGGGTGCACAAGGTCATAGCTTAAATATGTATGGTTGTATGGTTTTGAGTGTATGTCTTGTACGTAGTAAGTTCAACATTCCATCATCAGCTAAATTATTGGGTCTGCTTAATCGATTAGGAGCCCTCCACTTTCCTTCAATGTACTGTTTGTCTTTTTATTTAGGAGGCCCCAGTCTTGCCGAATGGATCTTATGATGGCAGTTCTTTAGTGAAATCCTCGGGAAAATTGATGCTGCTACAGAAGATGTTGAAAAAGTTAAAAGACGAAGGACACAGAGTTCTCATTTTTTCTCAGGTATTTTTGGCAGTCATTGTTGACTAAATTGACTTTCCCAAGTTCTACTTTTATGCAAAGTTTTGAAATGTATTTAAAGTGCATGATAGGCAGTTGAAATTATATTTTAGATCTAATACCGACAGGAATTGTTGAATCATCATATTTTTCCTTCCTGCTAAAGGGAATCTGTCAACAGGTTTTGCTATGTAATCCGAGAGCAGCATGATGTACGGACAGAGAGCCTGATTACAGCGATGTGTCACTTATTGTTCTGCTTGGTGAAATTTATATAAAATCACTTTTTTTTGCTGAAGATCGACCAGTTCTCTGAATGCTGAGCCCTGAGTAACCCTGCCCACACTACTGATTGGAAGCTTTCTGTGTACACTGTGCATAGGCAGAAAGGTGCCAATCAGTGGTAGAGGCGGGGTTACAAAGAGCTGGAGAGCTACATGGCATGAGACGAATTGTCCTGTAGTGATAATCACCTGCTGATAAATCACTGAATTTATTAAAACTACAATAAGCAGCCCAGTAAGAGACACATCGCTGCAATCAGGGTCTCTGTTCCCATATCATGCTGCTCTCAGATTAAATGGCAAAACTTGCTAACAGATTCCCTTTAAGTGGACAGTGGTGGGTGCCCTAAAATAATCAGATGTCTCCATCTGCTCTCCCTTCTCCCTCTCCACTCATGCTATTTCACTGAATCGCTGAGACAGATTCTGCAGTTGCATCCCCCTCCTCCCTCCTGTCTCGTATTTACTGTTACATTTCTGGGATTTTTGTGGGACTGAGGAGGTTTCCGAACATTTTTATTGAGAGCGTACAGACAGGGAATCGGGAGCTAGAAGTCGCTTGAAGGAGATGAAGGTGTAACATTCCCTTAAGTGCATACACTTATAACAGTGGGCACGCTTTACATAGAAATAGCATTATATTCACTAAATTCCAAGGCTGAATCAAATTAATTAAGACAGACACAAGATTTAACTAAAGATCACTACTTGTAGATGCGAGACAGGGAATTGAAAGCCTGGCGATGAAGAGCCGAGAGACCTGTGTCTGGTGGGTGCCGATTCCTGCGCAGCCAGCCATGAGGGTGTAGAGGAAGCCCACAAGCATCCGGTAATTAAAAGTTCTTTATTGGAAAATATTAAAAAGTAGTGGATCCATCCAAACCCCATGGTAAAACCTCACACGTTTCGGGCACTAAATGCCCTTAAGCAAAAGATTTTCCATTAAATAACTTTTAATTACCATATTGTTGTGCGGCACGCCATCCTCAACACTCTAATGAAGATCATTAGTGCATGACTATGCCAACCGTAGCACCAAGGACGTGAAGCAATGGGCGCTCCTGATACGCCTTTTCTATCATGTCGGGAGTCCATAAGCCAAACCTCCGACTCCTCAATTTCCATGACACCGACTCTGACTCTGACTCCGACTCCACAGGCCTGGTCGGGAGTACTTTAGCCATATTAAATGTGTTATTGCTGGATTCTCCAACATTCACTGGACAGGAATCGTGCACCCGACTGATTATATTGGACGAATCCTGTCTGCGGTTTTCACGGATGGCAATCGTACCCATGATATTCTATGGGGCTCTGCGCATGTCCAATTTTTTTCTCAGACTGAGTGTCCAATTTTCATCCGAGTATCAGATCAAAATCGACAACGTAAGTCTATGCATCTGTGGAAGACATGAGACTGCACTCGGATTACATACGAATGCAGTCCGATATCCACAGACATAGTGGAGGAGTTGGAAAAACTTTTTTTTTTCCCCTCTCCACCTCTGAGAAATACTGATGCCGTCCTGATCAAAGTCTCATCAGAAAAGCGGGCTGTTCTTTTCGGACGGAGAGAAACCGGTTGTGTGACCCTACCCCCTGAATTGTGTCTTTTTGACACTTATATATGACACAGGTTATTTTTGGTAATTTTTTTTATTTAAATTTTTTAATAAAAGTCATTATATTTGGTCTCCCAGTTAGTGGTATTAACGAAATAACACTATGTTCACATATACTAACTTATCCTCCTTATTTAGATGACTAAAATGCTGGATTTACTTGAAGACTTTCTTGAATACGAAGGCTATAAGTATGAGCGAATAGACGGAGGAATTACAGGAGGACTGCGGCAAGAGGCAATAGACCGGTTTAATGGTACTACGTCTTACTCAATGACTTACAGACATATATATATATATATATATATATATATATATATATATGAAATATGACATATTGAGTGTCGGGACCATAAGATGGAGGGTGGTTGGCAGCGTCCAGTGATCTGCTACATGAAAAATGTTGTTTTTCTAAACACACAGACAAGTGCAGCAGACCGAAGAGTTCACATTAGGTCAGTGGTAAAAAGAAATGGCTGCTACTTTCATATAAAAATCAATAGAAATAAGTGCAACCCAATCCTAATGTTGTCTGTGGCTCTGCGGTAATCTGCTTAGCCTAATGCCATCTATCGGGCTGCGGCCAGCGAAAACACGCTAAAATATTTGGTCTCGGCAAGAGACAAGTTACCAGGCCCCTTGTGCAAAAGCTACATCTTAGCCCAATGTCTAACTGAATATTTTAAAGATTTCTAAGTACGTACACCAAAAATGTATAATTCAACTTAATAAATCATGGCTGTGGAAGTTTGTGGCCAAACAAAGAGGACCTGTCACTTTCCATAAGTATGTGTTTTTGTTTAACTGATCCAAATGCCGCTGTTCTCCTGAATCCGGCGTTGTTGTTCTTTTGCTCCTGGGCGTCTCCGTTCCTGAGATATGACCCTCTGTTCATAGGTATGTAAATATAATTTTGTTGGTAAAGGGGGCGTGGTCATTAACTCTTCTCTGTGAGTGTCTTCTTGATGACCACACCCACTTAGATAACAAGGCAAAATTTACATACCAGTTAAGGAGGGCCATATCTCAGGAACACAGAGCCGGAGGAGCAAAGAAAAAACAACCCCACATTCAAGAGACCGTGGCATTTACACAAGGGTACAAAAAAATCATATTTAGGGAAAGTGACAAGTCCTCTTTAAAGGGATTGTCCTGCCTTAGGCTACAAGTCTCCAGTCATTCTATGTTACTGCAGACTTGTGAATCCTCACATCGTGAACTGTGAGGATTCTCTGGCGCCGGCAGTGGGCATTTATGTTACCCTAAGTATGCAATTTTCATTCTTCTAGAATTGTCTAGGGATGAGCAGACTCATTGAATTTCGGGTTCTGGTACCTGACCTGACCTGACCTTTAGTCCAAAGTTCGCTCCAAGTACTAGAACTATACTTGAACCTGAACTTGAACTTTGGAACTTGAAAAATATCTCTTTTTTAACTCAAATATTTTTTATTAAGTATAAAATTCCCTTAAAACATTTGACATTAAGACATGTATTTTTGTTTTCCCCCTCATTAACCCCCCTTAACCACCCCTCCCCCCTTCTTCCCTTTTAGACAGCTCGCGCTCTTCTCTTAACATGTCTTGTAGTATTATATACATTATCAACATGTAGTGATTTCCATTATGAACATATAAACCATTAGTATATAGGCGAACCCTCCTCAGGCCTGGCTTCCCTTACCCTCCCCCTAACCTAGTTCCAGCCAAGGCATCCACAATTTATCATACAGGACCATCTTCCCTCTTTTCTGATATACACCCTTTTCCAGGGTAATGACCTGCTTCACATATTTAATATATTCTCCCCTCGAGGGAGGCTCCTCTTTAATCCAATTTCTTGCTATAACCTTCCGAGCCGTGTATAGTAGTCTAGCGATTGCTATTTTCAGCTTGTTATCCACAACTATCACTTCCACGTACCCCAACACGCACACCACTGGGTCTCTTGGAATTACACATCTGTATGCCCCTTCTATCCGGCTTAAAACCACCAACCAAAAAGCAGTCAATCAAAAATCTCTCTCTCTCTACCTCCCTTCCTCTCTCTTCCTCTCTCTCTCTCTCTGGACTTTTCCCCTCTCTCTCTCCCTGGACTTACCCCCTCTCTGGACTTTCCCTCTCTCCTTGGACTTTCCCTCTCTCTCTCCCCGGACTTTCCCTCTCTCTCTGGATTTTCCCTCTCTCTCTCTCCTTGGACTTTTCCCCTCTCTCCCCGGACTTTCCCTCTCTCTCTCTCTCTCTCTCTGGACTTTCCCTCTCTCTCTCTGGACTTTCCCTCTCTCTCTCTCTGGACTTTCCCTCTCTCTCTCTCTGGACTTTCCCTCTCTCTCTCTCTGGACTTCTCTCTCTCTCTGGACTTTCCTTCTCTCTCTGGACTTTCCCTCTCTCTCTCTCTCTCTGGACTTTCCCTCTCTCTCTCCACAGACTTTCCCTCTCTCTCTCCGCAGACTTTCCCTCTCTCTCTCCGCAGACTTTCCCTCGTTCTCTCTCCACAGACTTTCCCTCTCTCTCTCTCTGGACTTTCCCTCTCTCTCTCTCCGCAGACTTTTCCCTCTCTCTCTCCCCAGACTTTCCCTCTATCTCTCTCTGGACTTTCCTTCTCTCTCTCTCCCCAGACTTTCCCTCTCTCTCGCTGGACTTTCCTTCTCTCTCTCTCTACCCAGACTTTCCCTCTCTCTCTCCGGACTTTACCTTTCTCTTTCTCCCCAGACTTTTCCTCTCTCTCTCACCGGACTTTCCCTCTCTCTCCCCAGACTTTCCCTCTCTCTGTCGCCGGACTTTCCTTCTCTCTCTCTCCTCGGACTTTCCCTCTCTCTCCCCAGACTTTCCCTCTCTCTCTCGCCGGACTTTCCTTCTCTCTCTCTCCTCGGACTTTCCCTCTCTCTCCCCAGACTTTCCCTCTCTCTCTCGCCGGACTTTCCCTCTCTCTCTCTCCCCAGACTTTCCCTCTCTCCCCGGACTTTCCCTTTCTCTTTCTCCTCGGACACTCCCTCTCTCTTTTTCTCTACGGACTTTCCCAGGAACTTCGAACATTAAAACGAACTTCCAGTACAAACCCCTAAATTTCAACTTTGAGTTCGCTCATCTCTAGACGTGTCCAGTCTTGTTCAATACACTTGCATTAAGTGCACATCTAGTTGGCATGTGACCACATGTATGCAAGTTGCATACTTACAGTCATGCACCTCCCTTTCCAGGGGTCGGCATCGGGGACTCCTCACAGTGAGGATTTGCAACTTTGCAGTCACATGGAATTCCTGAAGACTTGTAGCCTGAGCCCAAAGCTTGAAGTAGTCAAATCAACTATTCTGTGACCATATTTTGAATAAGGCAGCTCTCTCTTCCCCTCTCCTGGGAGCAAATCCCAGCATCAACTAAATTACACCTAATTTTTCAAGTTATGTAAGAAACTACTGTTCTGTTTACAGCCCCTTTCATGAATAACATGGGAAGTATTTGGTGATATATCCATTTCCATTGAATAGGGTAACCTGTCTTCTGGGTGTTTTGGGTTGCTTTCATCTTAAAACAAAAAAAACTTTCCTGTTTCTTTGTATCTAAGCATTTTTTTGTCTATTTTTTCTCTTTTTTTAGCTCCTGGTGCTCAGCAGTTTTGCTTTCTATTGTCGACTCGAGCCGGAGGACTGGGGATAAATTTGGCTACGGCCGACACTGTCATTATATATGACTCCGACTGGAACCCACACAATGATATTCAGGTTAATTAATCGTTATTCATTTTATGGAAGGGTGGTCCCCAAGGATGTTTTATTAATGAAATTGGGAATACATTAAAAAAATGTAGTCTTGATGCTGACCGTCATATTTGTGGAGCCCCATTGAGCCATAAGTGTGTCTGGAAAAGTAGATGGGGCTTCAGACTGGACAAGACTCATCTGGTGAGCCACCCATTCGGAGGGATTGTATTCATATATGGACCCTTTATGCCTCCTTTTTATTTAAAATACTTAAATTCACAGTATTGGCATTTTTTGTTATTGCTGATGCACTTGGCAAAGCCATATGGTGGCACATAGGTCTCCGTAGTTCTGTGTTATGGAACTTCAGGATCTCTGTGGCACCATCTAGGTCCTCCATACTTGGGACATACAGTATAGATGTCCCCACCGCTAAATAAGAATCTTTCTCTCCAGGCCTTCAGCCGCGCTCACAGAATAGGGCAGAATAAAAAGGTCATGATCTATCGGTTCGTCACCAGAGCGTCCGTAGAAGAAAGGATAACTCAGGTGGCAAAGAGAAAAATGATGCTGACCCACCTGGTTGTACGACCGGGTCTGGGCTCTAAATCCGGCTCCATGACCAAGCAGGAACTGGACGATATCTTGAAGTTTGGAACAGAAGAGCTCTTCAAGGATGACGTTGAAGGTAAAGAAATCACAATATGTTCCCTTTTATGATATCTTTTTTACTTTATTATATTTATTTGTTTTTGTACTATCATGTTTGATTTTATTTTTTATTAAAGATGTTATCCAAGATTAGAAAAAAAAATATGGCTGTTTTTTTTTTTCCGAAATAGCGCCACTCCTTACCATGGGTTGTGTCCAGTATTACAATTCAGCCCCATTAACGTGTATGGAGCCGAGCTGCAGTACTATGCATGGTCACAGGTGGCGCTGTTTCTGAAGGAAAGTAAAATTTTTTTAAACCTGGACAACCCCTTTAATGACGACTTCTCAGCTTTCCTTTGTTGTGAACTATAGCAAAACCCTTCGCGCTTACAATAATCTCCTAGAATGTTGGTTTTCCTATAAAATTACAATACTGCAGTATCTTGTCTTACAACTCTTCACTGTGATGCCCCTCTGTTATTGCTCCTGGAGATGTATGAATACGTTAAAGGGGTGTCTGGGACTTTATCATTGATGACCTATCCTTAGGACAGGTCATCAATGTCTCGTGGATGGGGGTGCAACACCTGGCACCCCCAATGATCAGCTGCTCCCGGTGTCAGTGGAGGTTGGAACTGTTCAGTTATGGAGCTACACAGCACAGCATAGTGGCCACGGCCAGGTACTGCACTTACACCCTTTATTGGTTTGAGTAGGGGATGGATGTGTAGTACCAGGCCACGGCCATTATAGTCGGCAGCGCTGTGCAGCTCTGTAAGGCAGTTCCGGGCCCGGCCGACAATTACACTGGGAACAGTGTCCTATGTTTCAAAGGCCTACATGCCCATGCAAGCAGTTTGGTGCTAGTTGGGTGGGACAAGCTGACTGATTGCCTTAAAAATGAAAATTGAATTTTGCAGTGACATTGATTAGGCACATGTATGTAGGGGGATCTTGTATGACTGAACATCACAACTGATCTTGTTTCTGTTTTCCCACAACCTCTAAACCTCAGACAGCTGTAATGCTGCTCCACTTTACAGTCCATACTAAGGTCACAAGACCACCTGGACTCCTAAGCTTAAAGAGGAGACCAATCACCTCCTGGGAAACTTCATGAAGTAAAAGGAGACCAACATATACAGTATTTAGCTGATGTATTTGATTAGGATTAGTAATTTTCACTCTAATTTAGTAATTAAAACTCTGACACTTTAAGAGACTCTAGTCGTAGAAGTTGGTCTCTCTGCTGTCTCATTATTATGATAGCTGTGTGAGGCTTCCTGCTTTGCTGGGAGATACCACTGGTTGGTGGAGTCTGTGGGCATCTTGTAAACACATGACATCTGTGTGCAGACTTCAAGCTGGATGTAGTTACATATATGGGAACGTAAGATATAGTCCTGTATTTTATGTATCACCATGAGGAGGAGAAGGATAAAAATGCAGTAGAAGTATTGTTAGTCCTCTCTTGATTATAGCTGCTGAAGTCTGTGTGTGTGTAGTGAGATGCTCAGTTTAGCACTTTACATTCAGCTATGTCTTTCCCTAGTTAATTACCCTTTAGAAACAGCTATGTCCACCTGTAGTAGATTAATACTTTAGAAGCAGATGTGTCCTCCTGTAGTAGAAGATTTTTTTTAGAAGTAACTACAGCTCTGGCAAAAAATTAAGAGACCACCGCAAAATTTTCAGTTTCCAAGCAATAATTTTGTATTTTTTTTATGAAAAGGAGAAATGGTCAAAATAAAAAAAAAATCCCAGTGCTTTCAGACCTCAAATAATGCAAACAAAACAAGTTCATAATCATTTAGAACCAACAATACTAATGTTTTAACTCGGGAAGAGTTCAGAAATCAATATTTTGTGGAATAACCATGATTTTTCATCACAGCTTTCATGCGTCTTGGCATGCTTTCCACCAGTCTTTCACACTGCTTCTGGCGCAAATTTTAAGCAGTTCTTCTTTGTTTGATGGCTTGTGACTATCCATCATCCTTTTGATTACATTCCAGAGGGTTTCAATGGCGTTTAGGTCTGGAGATTGGGCTGCCCGTGACAGGGTTTTGATGCAGTAGTCTCTTAATTTTTGCCAGAGCTGTATGTCCTCCACTTGTAGATTAATCCCTTAAAGTATCTATGTACTCGGCTATTAAATTAATTCTTTAGAGGTAGCTATGTGCTCTTGTAGTAGATTAATCCTTTTGAAGCAGCTATGTCCTCCTGTAGTATATGAATCCTTTAGAAGCAGCTATGTCCTCCACTCGTAGATTAATCCCTTAAAGGTATCTATGTCCTCATCTAGTAAATGAATTCTTTAGAGGCAGCTATGTCCTCCTCTGGTACATTAATCCTTTAGAAGTATTTTGATCCCCCTCCTTTTTTGGGGCTGTGTATTTCACAGGGACTTCCTATTACATGGCTGATAAATAAGAATATTTTATATATAGTAAAATTCAGGATCCTTTTTATGCCGGCATTAAACTATCCTTTCCAGTAGCACATCACTTTTTGTACACAGGCACATGTGCTGCCAACAACATGATGCTGTATGGGTCAGAGAGATCGTATTAACGATTAACCTTCCCCATAGAGTTCTTGTTGGCCTGAGTGAATGGGCGCATAAATGAGCGCTGATCGACTTGTAAATCGTTGATTGGCGTCCTTTAACTGTTCAGAATATTTAGCGGGACATTATGCCTGGCAATTATGGGAGTACTGTACCTCTCACCTATAGACATTTTGGGCACTTCTAAAAACAGTGTGATCAAAGTAAGGCCGGTGCTTATGAAAACTCTTTGGTCTAGAGGCGAATGTCAGAATTCCTACAGGTTTAGGGCAGGGAAGGGGTTCTTATAGTTATACCTGGAGGTCTACGATGGTGAAGGGTTAAGTCATACCTAGACATACCTGCCTATTGGACTTACCGCTGTCCCAGTTACCTAAAAGGTTACCAGCCAGGTGAAAACTGATTTGGACAGAAGAACATAAAAAGTTTCCAAAAAAAGTCCCAAAACAGTAAATGCAAATTTTATTTCCAGGTTTCCATGCAGAGTTGTGGTCAATGTCAGTTGTGATGCTCTCCATACACCGACTGTGTTATATCGCTCCATGTATTGCTTAACTCTCCTTTCTTTTTGATGTTTTTGTGTCTTCCCTCCTTTCTACTGCAGACCATCACAGCGGCAGCTTAACAGTGTGCAAGAAAACTGGTGAGCGGCTCTGTGGTTGGATGGCTAAGATGCTACCCGAGCAGTGGCTAGTCTGTAGTGTCACCTTGCCCTTTAATTGCCATCATAAATATCGCTTTAAAAAAAAAAAAGTCTAAATTTCACATAGAGGCAAATCACGGTTACAAAAACAAAACACATCATCAAAAAGCTGCGCAGAGTATTTCAGGAGAGCGGAGTGTTGATCTCATGGGATCTCTAATGTATTTGATTGTTAGTCAGGACACATTGTGGCATAAAAACAAGTAGTAGATCAACAGTTAATGCTGAAATACAAAGTTCCTTAGCAGCACAGAGTATTTCAGCAATTAAGAGTATTAATGGTGCTCAACACATAATTGGGAATGAGGCATATATATGGCCGATGTGAGGAGAGGGGCATAGATTATAGGATTATAGTTCATACAATGATAGAAGCAGCGGGGGGGGGGGGACTCCAAGCAGCACAGAGTGTTTAAGGCAAAACGTATATTAATCATGTGGTAGTATAAAGGAAACGAGCGGGAGATAGTGAGGTGTGAATATATGGCAGATGTAAGAAGGGGACTGAAGAGTAAAGGACATAACAAAGATTTAGGCAAAAGCAGGGCCTCCCAGCAGTACAGAGTATTTCAGGAAAGAAGTATGGAGCAGTGACCTGCCCTCTCATTGGACAGTGCTGCCCGTGACAGGAGCGGTGTCATAATTTAAGAAGAAAAATGGTAACAAAGAGATGATTACATACAAAAGGTATATAATGGCAGGAACAGGATCTCCAGCAGCACAAAGTATTTCAGGATTGGATTTGCAGTAATCAGCTCTACCTGCTGTATGAAGAGATTGGAACGTAGATGCTGAATACTCCAGTATTATATTTCTTCTTAATAAAGTCACTTACCTGTGTCAGATCTTCATGAATCCAATGCGAGAGGCGCTGTGACACAGAAAAGCATCCCACTTGTAACACTGAACAGATGAAACCTGGATGACAACCCCTTTAATAACTTTGTGGATCCCATGGAGTTAGGCCTCATTTTTGGATCCCCCCTTCCTTCATTGAACCGAAATAAAATCTGGGCCCGTCCCCGTGTAACTCAGTCATCAGTTCATCACAATGGCCGTCATGTAATGTGATATTCTCTGAACGAATTCGTCCTGCAATGACGAGAAACTGGTCCCTGGGCCATCTACAAGTTGTTGCCTCCAGACCGTTTCACTTGCCAAGTTTAAAAAGCTATTTAGCTGCCGATATAGGGTTAATCTGTAAATGCCTGCCTTACTGGAAGCTCCAGGGAGAAAATGAACTTATATCTTCCCTGCAGCCGCTCTCTTGCAGTCATCGGGGCGGTGCCTAGAGCAGTTACAGTCACCTATCGCTGTACAGTGAGCCCGGCTGTGATCACTCCCCATCACTTTGATTGACAGCCTGCTCTGTACACACACACTGCATAGCCGGCTGTCAATCAATAGTTCGGGGTGGTGATTACAGCTGCGCTCACTTTATACTGAGTGGTGACCGTAACCGCTCCCTGCACCGCCTCGATGACTGTAAGCGAGCAGCTGCAGGGAGGATATAAGTTCATTTTCTCCCTGTAACCCTGCTTTCTGTAAGGCTATGTTCATACGCAGCATTTTTTGGTAAATAAAACTAACTTTATTAAACATGCACTGTAAACAAATCACACATGTGACCTGCATCCAAAAATGGCGCAAAAATTACAGCAAAACCTGCTTTATGAATACGCAGTGTGTTTAATGACGAGAGAGCAGGCTTTGGCTACAAAAAAAGAAACGATGCAAAAACGGGTGTGAACACAGCCTAAGGCAGCCAGGCGGGATTTTAATGCTACTTACCTGCAGATTAACCCTATATCTGTACATCAATAGTGTTTTTGGGCAGGTTTTCTTTAAAATTATCTCTGTTAAGCAGTAATCTTAAACCAGAGATCCCCAATGTTGAAGGCCATGTCCACCTTTTTCAGCCACATTTTTTCTAAAAATCACCTTTGCAATAGTTGATAATTAAAAATGTACTATCATTTTGGGTCTGCAGCTCCATGCAGACCTATGCATCTCCATAGTAACAGAGGAATAAAAAGGTGTAATCTCATCCTCTGGTCACTTTTTTTATAATCTGTTCCCACCTTTAAGCTAACGTACATCCAGTAGGTGACCAAAAGTATAGGAGCCTGAAGTATAACTGCTGGATCAGACTACAAGGGCTGTTTGTTGTCTGTTACCATGGACATATTCTTTTTATTTTGTTTTTAAATAAAAGAACCTTTTGCAAAGTAACTTCCTTCGGTTTGTTACATAAGAAATGGTTGTGATCGTTCATGTAACAAATACTGGTGACCCACCAACGTCGTCCCCCTCAGGAAGATAGGAGCATGGAGGTCTTGGGGGGGCAGGGACTTTTGCAGGACAACCATGAAAGGATATTATGGTTAGAGATTGTGTAGGACCCTTTCAGGGGTAGCTTCTAGCGGAAAGTCTAGTTTTCCTGCCCCTTATGAGCTCACACATGGAGGATGATGATGATGATGATGATAACTGGCGGTCTGTATGCCCTATGTGAATTTTACGTGTTGCTATTTTCCACAGCTGCATATGCAGCACATAAGCTTTGTCACTACCATGTCTTTGTTCTGCAACCTCCATGGCTGTTTGGGACCCTCATTATTACGTCTGGATGCGGCTGTTTATATCCTGCTATTATGTGTATTTTTTATATATATATGTGTTATGCTACTGTAATTAAAGGCGATGTCCACGTTAAATCAGATAGTCACAATTTCTGTAGTATGTTTCCCAGACCTTCAGGTACTTTCTCACAACTATTCCCGTTGGGCCGTTTGTCAGCGCCCCATCCATTTTTAAGAATAATGATTATCTATGATTGCATAAAAAAACAAAAAAAAAACCACTCAGACGACTGTACAAATCGGACCGAGATCGGAATTCGGTATACGGACTGGTCGGCAGCTCCCCCCACCCGAGCGTGACAGCTGTATGGAAATACATGAAGCTGCCACTGTCTGATCGGTAGAGCCGCCGGCCGGTCCGTGCATTGCGGTCTGATTTATACCGCCGTCTTAAGTGCGCCCTAATACAATGTGGTTTTGTATTACTCTTAAAGGGCAACTCCAGACGGATATAATATTGTGTCACTTGTTCAGCTCCGTAGTCAAAAATGTGGTAATCCTAATATTGTTAATGGCCGAATAGAAGGAAAGGAATAACAAATTGCAGTCCCGATTGTGGGCAATTGTAACTCCCGTTCTTCTCAGTAGGGGGCCACAGTGAGCACAGAAGAAAACACCTGGAATGATGGAAGGGAAATGCGATTTTCGTTTTAGAATTTGATTTTTCCACCCTGGCTGGAGTTGTCCTTTAAGCCCCCATTGTCACTGTAGATGGACATCCCCTTTTCTGTGTCTTGCGCTAGTATGAATTTGGCTTCCATAAAACTTGCAGTTTTTTCTGGAATTCTGAACCAGAACTAAGAGACGTCTGAATTCCAGGCCTTGATGACTACAACTCCCATGATCATGCGTGTTTTCCAGCTTTTTCCTGCCCTTGTATCTCCGTATTGACCGTTGCAGGTGACAATAAGGACGTTGAGGACAGCAGCGTCATCCATTACGATGATGGCGCCATCTCGAAACTTCTGGATAGAAACCAAGACGCCACCGAGGACACGGAAATCCAGAACATGAACGAATATCTGAGTTCTTTCAAAGTGGCTCAGTATGTTGTGCGAGAAGACGACGGAGTGGTAACACTCTTTTACTTACCCATTATGACCGATGTCACGGAATTATGTCGTAGTTCTATAATAATCAGAAGCCTCATCGCGTTCTATTCTTACTGATCCTTATTAGGAGGAGGTGGAACGGGAAATTATTAAACAAGAAGAGAACGTGGATCCGGATTATTGGGAGAAGCTCCTTCGTCATCATTATGAGCAGCAGCAAGAAGATCTCGCAAGGAATCTCGGAAAAGGAAAAAGAATCCGCAAGCAAGTGAACTACAATGATGCTTCACAGGAGGACCAAGGTGCTGGCTGTGGCCATATTCATGCATTATATTATGTTCTCTGGTCATCTGTTCCTGATACAAAGTATCATTGTGAGAGATGTATACACTATATAGGCGCAGACAGTATACCTGGACCTGTGCGAACATCATGACATAGGGATGATGCCCCCTCCAAACTCATAATCCTTTAGTAGGTCTGCAGCTGGCGTAATCCTCCTCCTATCCGCCATGCTTGGATTTATTGGCAACCACTTGAGTTGGCGCGAATCCATTGGCAGGACCTGGTCCTAATCTGTGGCCTCTGGACGGTAGCCCTGAGAATCCACCGTCTACGTCACAGCATCCACAGCTCTTCTTTTGATTAGGGGGTATGGTAGAAATAACCCGGCCTCCCTGTCCAACAGCAACTCTATCAAAATTGGTTCTATTTCTTAAAGAGAAGCTGTCAACAGATTTTTGCTTTGTAATCCGAGAGCCCCATGATGTGGGGGCAATGACTCTGAATCCAGCAATGCGTCACTTACTGGGTTGTGTTTTGCTATTTCAACACAATCAATGTTTTATCAGCAGGAGATTATCACTACAGGACTAGGTGTCTCGTGCCTCCTAGTCCAACCACGCCCCCATCAATGATTAGCAGCTTTCTGTCACTATACACTGTTCACAGAAAGCAGCCAATCAGAGGTGTAGGCGGGGTTAGACAGAGAAAACTGTGATTGTATCATGACTGTTGCACCCAGTAAACTAAGTGATAGATCGCTGGAATCAGGGTCTCAGCCCCTACATCATGCTGCTGTTGTCTGATTACATAGCGAAAACCTACTGGCAGATTCCATTTAAATTTTGTAAAAATTTCTAATTATTTTTATCATTTAGAATGGCAAGATGAACTTTCTGACAACCAATCAGAATATTCCATTGGTTCAGAGGATGAAGATGAAGACTTTGAAGAAAAACCTGAAGGTCAGAGTGAGTTAAACTTTTTCTTTAGATGGATATGGATCACCTATGGGACTCTGAAGCTAACAGGCATCCTGCGAGATGGTAACCTACAGCGGTTAGTTTTACTTTGTCTTCTCCATCACCCCACCCACAATTCCATCTGATCAGTTGACTACTATGGGGGCTGCGGCCAAGCAGAAGCTCCTTACCGGAAGCAGAGGACCACTGT